>NC_058062.1:19408386-19698386 GCF_020085105.1 Siniperca chuatsi
TTTTACACACTGTTTGCAGTTTCAACACTTTATTTCTTTGCTCCATATTTTTGCACTTTACCAACAAACTGCCATCACGCAACACCTTTGCCATTTCTAGATCCCCAATTGCATTCCTCAATCCAGTTGTCAAAGTTATTGGACTAATCGATGTTATCTCACTCCACACCTTAAACTTAACAATGACCTTAATTTCCTCCACCATAATCTTTTTCCTGGTATCTCACACTTCCTCCTCCTCTTCCAATGCCAGTTTACCCGCAGATGTCGACTGGCTATCTCTTTTATCCTTCCTCCCTCCTCCTCCTTTCCTACCACTCACAATTTGTGTCCATTCCGTCTCCATATCGTCATCCTCCGACAATCCACTGCTATGGTCCCGTCACAAATCAGATTATGCCAAACCACCAATTCACTAGCTTCGTTTCCTATGCCAAGTCACCAACCAGACCAAAAACTGCCTCCCATCAGTCTCCTCTATGTTCCACTACTTTTTAAAACTCGTCTCACTGAGGTTTCTCAGAGAGGGATTCATTCATCATATTTTCAGGGAAAGGTGAAACATCTGATAAGAACCTTGATCTGGGTCCTTCTTTATTACCTGATATTGAGGCCCAGTCTTGAACAGAGCCCCTGTCAGTGGTGGAAGAAGTACTTAGATCCTTTACTTGAGTAAAAGTACAAATACAACCATGTAAAAAAACAACAACTCTAATACAAGTAAATATCCTGCATTCAAAATGTATTTCAGTAAAGGTAAAAGTATTATCAGCAATATGTAAGTACTAATTCTGTATTCCAGCACAGAAAAATGTACACATTGCACTCTCTGTGAGGGGTATGTGAGGAACACTGGGTCAATAGTTATGTGCAGCCTCTGCACATAAGGAAGCCTATCATAGTATTTTTGTTATCTTTCTGATACATGCTTTGTTTTGCCAATGAAATATCAAATTACATGATGGTGCTATAATTATAATAGAAAAATGTATCTGGTCCTGTAGCTTGTGCTGTCAGCGAAGGACTAGGCATTGTGTCTCAGTTGGTGGGTAGTTGGGCCCAGGAGACAGCTTAACTATCTAAATACTCCACTGTCACTATACATATTTATTATGAAAATGTCACTAAATATTGGAATTTTTTCAAATTAAATTAGTTATTTGTCTGTGATAGTCACTAATGTAATGTTCTAGACAGTTTGCTTGCTAACGCTAAAATGGTTTGAAGAACTGGAGAAACTAAAAATCCCATAAATCTTATGAATTCAAAGCGAAAAAGGATGTTGTATTGTTTTCCTGTATCCTTTCTGTTTGTCCTTACATATTTGTTTTCCGTGTGGGCATCAATTGAACTAAAGCTAAATAGCCTGTTGTGTATCATGTAGTATTGCTCTCCGCTGAACATGTTGTGCAAGTCCTTCAAGGGTCCCTCTGACTTGTGGCTTGTGTAACTGCAGTGTAGCTTGTTTGTGACTTGGCATTGTGTGTGTGTGGGCCCACACACAGAAAAAAACACAGGGTCATTGTAAAGTCAACTATCATAGCAAACTACTTTGTCAGACTGTGATGGAAAAATACAGAATGTTAAACTGTTGCACACAATGAACTTTGTATTCCCTACCCCCCACATCATGAAAGCACAGAGAAGTGGCAGAACCGGAACCATCATCTTTGAAGATAAGAACCACACAAGATCAAACTGATCTCACGCTGGAGTGGTTAGCTACTGTGCAACCTTGGGGTGTGACTTGTTTTCTATGTGTATAAAAGATTGCTGTTGACAGCTTACAGGCAGTCAAATCTGTACTGTTGAGGTGCATGTATTGACTCCTTGCTGCAAGTAAAATACCTTGAGCATAAAGATTCCAGTGACTCTGTCGTCTTTGAGTAAGATTTTTCTGACAGACTGGATGCCAAAAGTTGGGACCAGTGTCAGAGCATATTGGCAGTAGGACAATGGAAGTTTTGGACTTTGCTGTGTTGTTCCATAATGGCTACATCCACACTACTATGTTGTCGTGACTGCGAATGAGGAAACAGCAACCTTCTCTACCAACCTGGAGCAGCAGACACCCAGCTTGGTAAAGTTTTGTCCAAAAGCCCCTTGTACACACACATTGGGAGCAGTTTGGGGTTCACTGTCTTGCTCAAGGCCACCTACAAATATGGACAGCAGGAGCCAGGGATTAAACCGCAGTATTGTACTGGGCCCTAGGTGGCACTGTAGGCCAGATCTACACATTTATTTATTTTCATAATTTATTTTCCCATGGTCGCTGTGTGCCCCTACAGTGCCCCAGTGCCTCTAGCATTAGCTTTCTGCGTATGACAGAAGCCACCTCTGGCCCCTGCTTGCTCGAGGCGTTTGACTGTTGCTACTTCTAATATCACCCCAAAGAATGCCAATTGCAGAGCTTTTGACAGCTTTTCTACTGCAGTGTATGACAAAATTGGGCTTTTGTGTCTTTTTTTTTGGGCAGAACAATTCATTCCACAGTAAGAAGGCTCTGTTGTAAGCCTGATGAATACCCCTGGGTTTATAATCCCACAGCTTGAAGCGCCACTGTTAACTGTTCGCATGCAGTATTTCATGTTTCAATCTGTGGTTTTCCAAGAGTTCACTCTAAGACATTCATATCCAGAAAAGTAATGAAATTGTGATCATATTGCATACTCTGTTTCATATTGAAGCTATAAACAGAAACAGGCATGAAAATTCAACAGCTTTTGTACAGAAAATTAAAAATTGTACACCAATATATCATCCCACCGTACTATTTTGTCCAGAAAGGCAGAAAAATGAAGCCTTCCTCCCATCATCCCAAATCAGCACAACATAGTTTGGTACAAAACATGCACCTTACTTGTAAGTACATCTTGAAAAATGAAACACTAACTCTGAACTGTTACCACTGGCAATGTAATGTCTATATAAAGGCACCACATCCATGGCTAACACATGAATGAATAACTGAAATACATGTGATTTTTAAATTTCAATTCAAAATTTCTTGAATGTTCAAAGGTTGTGCAAAGGGGTTTAATGAAAAAGACTGGGCCGAGATTCTGTTAGCAATTCATTCCCGGCGATGTTCTGTGCTCAAATTGTATTTCTCCACATTGAAGGGTGAAGCAACTGTACAAGACACGGAACCGCCAGCCCGGAGGTCAGTCAACCAGGAAAAGTCCTGGATCTCCCGGCGTTCAGTCTGCGTCTACCTGCAACTACTTTATTTTCTGTGCCAAGGGTTCAAATGCTATGGCAAATAAAACCAGTGAAAGGGGACAACCTTGACCTGATCCTCTACGAACTGGAAAAAGGAGCAAAGATTTAAATGATTTTATAAAAAACTTATGACATACTTTGGCAAAACCCATATGTTCTTATGTAAACCAGAGAAAATGACATTCTACATGCATTTCGCCCAATCTCCAAATTGCCTTTTATTTCGAAGGTTCTCAAAAAACTTGTATCTAAGCAGCTTCTTGCTGCTGTGGAAAACAATAATACCTTTGAAAAGTTCCAATCTGGCTTTCGTCAACACCACAGCACAGAGACAGCCATTCTCAAAGTCACTAATGACCTTTTAATGAATGCAGACGCAGGCATGTGTTAAATTCTTGTGCTGTTGGACATAAGTGCTGCCTTTGATACAATTGATCAAGGCATTCTTTTAGATAGACTGAGGCACTGGGTGGGCATATCTGGCACTGCACTAGACTGGTTCTCATCTTATCTGTCCAATAGGAAATTCTGTGTCAGCATTAATAACTTCATGTCATCCTTTTCCCATATCAAGTATGGTGTGCCTCAAGGTTCAATTCTGGGACCAATACTGTTCTCCTTATACATACTTCCTTTGGGTGATGTCATCAGCAGACATGGTATCTCTTTTCATTGTTATGCGGATGACACACAGTTGTACCTCCCTGTCAAGCCCACTGACCTTGATCCAAAAAATTGGATGTCGATAAATTTTCTTCAGCTCAACACAAATAAAACTGAAATCCTTGTTTTTGGGCCCCAACACATCACTAAACAAATACTGCCATCTACTGGTAACCTGTCACAACATATCAAGCTATGTTCACTTGTCTTAATCAAAAAACTTTGACACGACTGCAGTCTGTACAGAACTCAGCTGCTAGGCTGTTAACCAGGACCAAGAAGTACGACCACATCACACCTGTTTTAACCTCTTTACATTGGCTCCCTGTTTGTTTTAGGATTGATTTTAAGATCTTGTTGATTACTTTTAATGCTCTTCATGGCCTGGCTCCAGACTATATTTTAGACCTTGTAATCCCTTATGAACCTTCACGTAGTTTGAGATCTTCAGGCAGTGGTCTTCTGTCTGTTCCTGAGTCCAGGATGAAAACTAAGTGGGACAGAGCTTTTGCTATCAGGGCCCCAAGACTCTGGAACAACTTGCCTGAAGAAATTAGGTTGTCTGAGTCAGTGTCTTCATTTAAGTCTCTTCTCAAAACACATTTTTATCAGAAAGCATATCCTGATTTTACCTGTACTGGCTTTTTTATATTTCATCATTCACTGTGATTATTTCGCTTGTTGTGAAGCACTTTGTACTTTGTTTTGATAAGTGCTCTATAAATAAAGTTTTATCATTATCATTATTATTATTTCTGCATCATTGGATATTACAGCAAGTAATGAGGATGTTAGATACATAACGGATAATATGGCGTGCTCTGCTCACTTTGTCCAATGCTCATCTCATTTTCACAAAAATGGACCAAACTCAGTCAAGAATGTGAGGTAAACGGTCATGTCAGAAATCCAAATCTCTTTTTTGGCCATCATTAACATTCCAGTTCTGCTTCTATGGACTCTAAGGGGCAAGGCAGACTTCATAAATTGGAGCAGGGAGACTGTACCCCCTTTCTCTGCAACTTCAAATGAAACCTTCTTAGCCAAGTCATTAAGCGTAGATTTATATTTGGTGGTCAAAAATAAAAGTGTTTTGGTCTAAAGGAAAAGTTCACACTTTTGGCAAGATCGGTATTTGTAATTGAATGGGCCATTGCATTGTATAAATGAGATTAATACCAAACTTCTAGATGTTGCATGCTGAAAAGGTCCATCCCCAAATCGAATTCCTTCCTTGCATACAAAAGGTTTTCAGAGAGAACTAAAACTAACTAACTTAGTGATGTTTAGTTCGGTCTTGAACTTCTCCCAGTTCTCGAATGGGGTGTTTGTGTAGGACGACAGTCTCCATCTGCCCTATGTTCACCACTTTCGTTTGTGGGGTGGGTTGTTGACCTGAGGCGATCTACAAAGCTTTGACTTAATCATGTGCATGGAATTCAGTATGACAATCATTGCCAATATTACTGTTAAAACTCTCTTTGTCAACCTTCATAATCGTCATCAGTGAAAGGGCGATTGAATTAAAGAGATGTCCTTTGTTTAGACTTGCACGTTACCATGAATGTTGGTACACAATTTCACATTAATCCATCTAATAACTGTCAAGATATTTGAGTCTGGACCAAAGTGGTGGACAGGCTGACTGACCAGCATGCCATTGCCATCCCTAGAGGTATGAATAAAACTATGAAAGTAACCACAGCTTTTTTTTGTACCTTTCAAAACCAACAACCCAACATTCAGTCCCACTTCATGCAGTGAATGGCCAGGTGTGTGGAGGTGATAAAGTAAGCAAGATTTGAACTTCTCAATCAAGCTCTCCTTTTTCATTGTTTACACGTGTATTTCTGTCATTTTTCACGTGTAGTGCAACACCATGAATGCCTTCCAGGAGGGACTGTCTGAAAAGTGACAACTCGCCCCTCTCTATGAAAGCCAGCTTTTTAACCCTGCTGTCAAGTCTGGCTGTTCTGAACAGTAATAAACAGTTTTGCCTTCTGATGTGGTTGGACAACACGTCGTATGAACACATTTGTTTCGAGCATACCCCCTTCTTACAGGACATGGTGTCTGAGCACTGCTATTAATATTGCCACTGCATATCCCATGGCCAGACACTACATGACGGCCCAAAAGACACCAGGGAACACAGGGAGTCTAAGACAGGGAGTCTTTGACAGCACTAGAAGCACATGCCCCTTTGAGAGAGTTTCTGAGTAGGTACCTGTGTTGTAGCTGGGTTTTGCTACCAGAGGCTCTCCCGATGTGTGTGCGTACCAATACATAGTCATAGTTAATGTTACTGTTAGTCAGGTCTGAATATCAAGTGATGTTGAATGTAGCACAGTTATCTGTGGGCCCATGTCTTGTGTTTACTGACACAGAAGATAAATTAATCAGAATCAGAATCAGAAATACTTTATTGATCCCCGTAGGGAAACTCTTTGTTACAGTAGCTTGCCTTTACGTCAGTGCACACAGGAGAAAGTACTAGAAAACAATATGATACACTATAAACACTATAAAACAGGTCAGAAATAAATTAAGTATCACGTCGGTATAAGTATAAGATAAACTAAGTGTCGAGTACCAAGTGGGTTTACTGGTTGATGATGAAAGTACAGTATAAATACAATGTAACTAATTATGTAATAAATAATAGTAATAAGCAGAGGTGCATGTACTGTCGAGAGTAATTGAGGTATATAGTATCAGTAACAATAAATAAGAAAAACTAACAAGGGAAAACTAATATTGCACGGGAGTAGTACACAGAATATTGCACAATTATTATTAATTATGGCGGAGATGTAATGCTCAATGTCCAGTTTAGTGACCTAGGGTTAAGACCTAGGGTCAAACAGACTAACCCTTAGAGGGAGGAGTTAAATAGTTTGATGGCCACAGGCAGGAATGACTTCCTGTGGCGCTCTGTGGTGCTTTTTGGTGGGATGAGTCTTCCGCTGAAGGTGCTCCTTTGCTTGACCAGCACGTCATGGAGTGGGTGGGAGACACTGTCCAAGATGGCGTGTAGTTTGGCCAGCATCCTCCTCTCTGACACCACCGCCAGAGAGTCCAGTTCCACCCCCACAATGTCACTGGCCTTACGGATCAGTTTATTGAGTCTGTTGGCGTCCGCTACCTTTAGCCGGCTGCCCCAGCATGCAACAGCATACAGAATAGCACAGGCCACCACAGACTCATAGAACATCTTCAGCATTGTCCGGCAGATGTTGAAGGACCTCAGCCTCCTCAGAAAATAGAGGCGGCTCTGGCCCTTCCTGTAAACAGCCTGAGTGTTCTTGGTCCAGTCCAGTTTGTTATCTAAGTGTACTCCCAGGTACTTGTAGTCCTCCACAATGTCCACACTGACCCCCTGGATGGAAACGGGGTCACTGGTGCCTCGGCCCTCCGTAGATCCACAATCAGCTCCTTTGACTTTGTCGCATTGAGCTGCAGATGGTTCTGCTCGCACCATGAAACAAAGTTCCCCACCACAGCCCTGTACTCCGTCTCATCACCACCGCTGATACATCCCACCACAGCAGAGTCATCAGAAAACTTCTGAAGGTGGCAGGACTCTGTGTGGTAGCTGAAGTCTGTGGTGTAGATGGTGAAGAGGAAGGGAGAGAGGACAGTCCCCTGAGGGGCCCCAGTGTTGCTGACCACGCTGTCTGACACACAGTGCTGCAGGCGCATGTGCTGTGGTCTGCCAGTCAGGTAGTCCACCTGCATCGCTGCCAGCTTCTCTCACAGCAGGGCAGGCCGGATGGTGTTGAAAGCACTGGAGACGTCAAAAAACATGATCCTCACCGTGCTTACCGTGCTTGCCGGCCTGTCCAGGTGGGTGTGGATGTGGTTAAGCAGGTAGATGATGGCGTCAATCACTTGTTCATGTTCAACGGCACCTTTCCACTGGCATCTGTAAAAGCTATGTTACTGAGCCAGGTGCAATTCTGGCAAAGTAACAATGTAATTGTGTACTGTAACAGTGTAATAATTAGAGGACAAGTGGGCGTTCTCTACTAAAGGACTGCCAGTGCTTCCAGTGGGGGTTTTCCAGGGTGAGCGAGGCTAAGGCTTCATGACATTCTCCTTTGTGGTATTGTAGTCCCGGAGGAAAATTCAGATTCTTTTGCAGGATACTGAGTCATTTGTTCTTGTTATACTGTGTGAATTGGGGATATTTAGCAGCAGCGAGAATCCTCCTGCACAGTGGTGTGTCCAAACGTTTTTGACTAGGGTGGCCCACGTGGGGCACTGACTTATGGAGGGGTGGCATGAAGTATTGGGTTAGTTTCTGACTAGACTAGTTTAGCTAACTTTACCTTTTAGCTAGTCTTTAGTTTGCAGTTATTCTTTGCTGTCATTTTATGTTTTAGTACAGACAAATAATGTAATAATAAACAAGTATGGATGTGTTTGAAAAGAGTTGCACAGTTTGAGGTTCATAGATACCTAAAATTAATCTTATGACCATCAATCAGACTACTGTACAACAGTAACTGCACAGTTACTGATTTACTAAAGTGAACCAAACTGACAATTTCAGCTCGCTGTCTACTGGCTGTGTCCCTGATTTCTTTAAAACAGCTTGTGTCCAGCCAGTCCTAAAAAAACCTGGGCTTGATTCCACCCTCCTGGATAACTACCGCCCAATCTCCAAATTGCCTTTTATTTCGAAGGTTCTCAAAAAACTTGTATCTAAGCAGCTTCTTGCTGCTGTGGAAAACAATAATACCTTTGAAAAGTTCCAATCTGGCTTTCGTCAACACCACAGCACAGAGACAGCCATTCTCAAAGTCACTAATGACCTTTTAATGAATGCAGACGCAGGCATGTGTTAAATTCTTGTGCTGTTGGACATAAGTGCTGCCTTTGATACAATTGATCAAGGCATTCTTTTAGATAGACTGAGGCACTGGGTGGGCATATCTGGCACTGCACTAGACTGGTTCTCATCTTATCTGTCCAATAGGAAATTCTGTGTCAGCATTAATAACTTCATGTCATCCTTTTCCCATATCAAGTATGGTGTGCCTCAAGGTTCAATTCTGGGACCAATATTGTTCTTCTTATACATGCTTCCCTTGGGTGATGTAATCCGCAGACATGGTATCTCTTTTCATTGTTATGCGGATGACACACAGTTGCCCACTGACCTTAGTACGCTGAGTCCTCTGCAGGACTGCCTGTCGATAAATTTTCTTCAGCTCAACTCAAATAAAACTGAAATCCTTGTTATTGGGCCCCAACACATCACTAAACAAATACTGCCATCCACTGGTAACCTGTCACAACATATCAAGCCTGTTGCAAGAAATCTTGGTGTCCTGTTTGATAGCAATTTATGTTTTGAGCAACATATCACTAAGCTTGTCCAATCATGTTTTTATCAACTCAGAAATATTGCAAAAATACGATCTATTTTAAATCTTAGTGATGCAGAAACTGTTGTGCATGCTTTTATCTCCTCACGCCTTGATTATTGTAACAGCCTGTTCACTTGTCTTAATCAAAAAACTCTGACACGACTGCAGACTGTACAAAACTCAGCTGCTAGGTTGTTAACCAGGACCAAGAAGTATGACCACATAACACCTGTTTTAGCCTCTTTACACTGGCTCCCTGTTGGTTTTAGGATTGATTTTAAGATCTTGTTGATTACTTTTAAGGCTCTTCATGGCTTGGCCCCAGATTATATTTTAACCCTTGTAATCCCTTATGAACCTTCACGTAGTTTGAGATCTTCGGGCAGGGGTCTCCTGTCTGTTCCTGAGTCCAGGATGAAAACTAAGTGGGACAGAGCTTTTGCTATCAGGGCCCCGAGGCTCTGGAACAACTTGCCCGAAGAAATTAGGTTGTCTGAGTCAGTGTCTTCATTTAAGTCTCAAAACACATTTTTATCTGAAAGCATATCCTGATTTTACCTGAACTGGTTGTTTATTTTACTGTATATTTTATTGCTTTTGTGTATTTTATGTTTTATTTCTTTATATTTTATGATATTTTGTGAAGCACTTTGTACTTTGTTTTGATAAGTGCTGTATAAATAAAGTATAGCTTTTTCACTTAAAGGTCACATAAAGCTGACGTGCAACTTCACATTTTCATCTTTTTATTTTGCTGTAACAATAACCAGCTTTGTGCATGAACTTGCTCAAAGAGCCAGTGTTTTGGGTCACAGAATCTGATGGGTCACAGATTTCTGAAACAAAACATCGAGCTGAAGCATACAACCAGTCTGGGAAATATCTGCGAATGAATGATGATAACAAGAAATCATTAACAAAGGGTAAGACTGTAGACTGTATAACTGATGCCAATTGCCACAAAGTTTTTCCACCCAAGTCAAACTCACAGCATTTTGTAAAGGGAAAAAAACAAAGATATGAACGTGAACTTGTTCATTTTAATCTGTGTGAACTGAACTTTGAGCTAGCTCTTGTGAAGTGTGAACTTGCACAACACTGACAGTAACATTCTGTATGCAGGTAAATAACAAAAATAAATCACATTTTCAAAATGTACCTTTTCCCTACTTACCAAGCTATATTAAACTCAGACACCCGCATCTCTCCACTGTCTACTAAGAGCAGCTGAAATAAAAGGAAACTATGAAAATAAATTATGGTTCCTGGCTTCTCCTGGACTGCCAATGGAAAATGTAACAAATAGCAGGCATCTGTTAAGCAACACAGATGTCACGAAAAAAATGACATGTTCCCATTCTTGAACGTATTACTTGTCCTGAAGAATCCATAGTACAAAGGAACCAAAATAGAGGACATTGTCAATAGCCCTCCAAGCAATGCTGTGTGGCAATGATCATGAACACCTTCAGCTATCTGTATGTGTGTGTGTGTGTGTGTGTGTGTGTGTGTGTGTGTGTGCTTTTGTTTGCCATGGGCTATATAAGGAGCTAAGGGTTCCTATGTTAACATATTCAGGATTAGAACAGTCTTTCAGCAGGATTACTTTTAGGAATTTTTAGTGCAGAATTGGATGCAAGTGTGGGATAGCAGGATCCTCATCTAAACTGGCTCTGTATCTAATCCTCATACTGTACATGCTCCTCAGTGTCCTTTTCAGATTCAGATTTCCTTTATTGTCATTCCTTCATGTATTTGCATACATAAAAAAACGAAATGCTGATCCCCAAAGTGCCATTTGTTAGTAAAAACAATATCAACAGATACAAAATACATAACAAATATATTAGAAAGTATGGCTAAGAAATATCAATTAAAAAGAGCTCATCATACTGGTATATGTAAAGTGTAATTGTGCCGTCCAGTGAGTTTACTTGTCAGGTGTCTGTAGTGCATGACTGTTCCATTATTTAGTTTTCAGGTGACAGGGCTGTTATGGGGGTTAGAGGGTGTGTCAGTGTGTTGTGGGCATATTAGTGGGAGGGGGCACAGTCCGTTGATGAGTCTGACAGCTTGTGGGAAAAAGCTGTTCAGCATCCTGCTGGACCTTGCACAGATGCTCCTGTTCTGTTCTGACCATGAGATGGGTGATGAGGGTCTCTGATCATCATTGTGGCTCTGCTGATGCAAGGCTGATGGTAAATCTCCCCCAAGGAAGGTAGAGGGGCACCAGTGATCCTGCTGGCAGTTCTCACTGTCCGGTCAAGTTGGTGACATTCCGATGCCCTGCTGTTGCCAAACCAGCAAGTGAGGCTGTAGGTAAGGATGGATTCAATGGTGCCCCTGTAAAAGGTGGTGAGGTATATAGCAGGGAGGCCTGCCCTTCTGAGTCTGGGGAGTGGGTGGTGTCACTGTTGGGCTTTTGGTGTTGGTAGAGAAGGTCAGATCATCTGCTAGGTGCATGCCCAGGAACTTCACGTTGCTGACCTTCTCCACATGGTCAGCGGTGTGTGATTAAGTTATATAATTAAGTTTGCTGATGACACAATGGTGGTGGGTGTCATCACTGACAATGACGAATCTGCCTACAGGATGGAGGTGGAGCAACACTCTGGGTGGTGCAGGTCCCACAACCTCTCCCTGAATGTTGATAAAACAAAGGAGTTGGTGATTGACTTCAGAAGGGGCAGCAGGCATCACCATCATACACCGCTGACCTGACCCTGTGGTATGTGTCTTTATTGTCCATGAAATGGCTGTTAAGTTTCTGTCCATATTGTCTCTTTTTCTCCCTAATGCCCTGAGACTTTCTCCTAGCAAGTAAAACTGGGGTTGAAATGTACCACTTCACAACTAATTATAAAAGTTGTCAGCTCAATATGGCCAAACAACCTCAAGAAATATGTTTTTAAAGTGGTTTGCTGTCATTTTTCTTGACACTGTAACATCTGTGACCATCTGGTGTCAAAAGCTGTTCAGCATCCTGCTGGACCTTGCACAGATGCTCCTGTTCTGTTCTGACCATGAGATGGGTGATGAGGGTCTCTGATCATCATTGTGGCTCTGCTGATGCAACGCTGATGGTAAATCTCCCCCAAGGAAGGTAGAGGGGCACCAATGATCCTGCTGGCAGTTCTCACTGTCCGGTCAAGTTGGTGACATTCCGATGCCCTGCTGTTGCCAAACCAGCAAGTGAGGCTGTAGGTAAGGATGGATTCAATGGTGCCCCTGTAAAAGGTGGTGAGGTATATAGCAGGGAGGCCTGCCCTTCTGAGTCTGGGGAGTGGGTGGTGTCACTGTTGGGCTTTTGGTGTTGGTAGAGAAGGTCAGATCATCTGCTAGGTGCATGCCCAGGAACTTCACGTTGCTGACCTTCTTCACATGGTCAGCGGTGTGTGATGGTGATGCCTGCTGCCTCTTCTGAAGTCAATCACCAACTCCTTTGTTCTGTCAACATTCAGGGAGAGGTTGTGGGACCTGCACCACCCAGAGAGTTGCTCCACCTCCATCCTGTAGGCAGATTCGTCATTGTCAGTAATGAGACCCACCACCGTTGTGTCATCAGCAAACTTAATTATATGATTGGAATAAAATCTGGCAGTACAGTCGTGGGTGAGGAGAGTGAACAGCAGGGGGCTCAAGACACAGCCCTGAGTTGAGCCTGTGCTCAATGAGATCGTTGCTGATGCATGGCAGCCCACTCTGATTATGATGGCACATCTGAGGCATGTAGGCACTACTGCCAGAGTGAGTGGGGTGTTAAAGATGTCTGTAAAAACAAAGATGTCAAACAACAGCTTTGCGTGGGTTGATGCTGACGAAGGCCTTCTTTACTGCAGCCGTGGACAGCTGAAGTATCTGGTCGCTGGATGATAGTGGAAGCATCAGTGCCTGGTTGTTACTAGTTGTCTCAAAACATGCATAGATGTCATTAAGTTTGTCTGGGAGGGAGGGGTCTATACTACCTGCATGCTGGATGGAGGGCTTGTAGTCAGTTATTGACTGAAAACCGTGCCACAAGCACCATGTGCCTTTATTGTCCATGAAAAGGCTGTTAAGTTTCTGTCCATATTGTCTCTTTTTCTCCCTAATGCCCTGAGACTTTCTCCTAGCAAGTAAAACTGGGGTCTTGTTGTGACGAAAACGTTCTTAAATCCACAGAGCACATCTCTGTCAGTGTGATACAATTCTGTGACAGCCTGTATTTTCTTAAAGGTGGAATTCCTTGAGTTACATTGGCCACTGGAATGCTTATGCTATTGCGAGTGGCCCACTACTAGCTGAAGAGGTTAAAGAAACCAGCATGATCATACACAAGCATTTACTGAAAGATAAACAAAGCAAAAATGTGAAGTCTAACTCTAACTACACTAAACTACAGAACCAGAAGAGTGTGTGTGTGTGTGTGTGTGTGTGTGTGTGTGTGTATGAATGAGAGTGGCATAGTTTTGGGGTTTTGTCCTATTTCCTGTTTTATTTTGTAGTGTTCTCCTCTCCTCGTGTGTCTTGGTGTTTTACTTCCTGTCTTTATTTGCTTTCCCTCCAGTTTAGATTGTTGGCCCTGCCTTGATTAATTACACCTGTGTCTAAGTGTATTTAGTCTGGGTTTTTTCCCTTGTTCAGTGTCAGTTCATCGTTTGCATTTGGTGTGGTTTCCCTTCTGTTCAGTTTGGCCTTTTCTGCTTTTCCCTGTTGACCTTGCATAGATTTCGTACCTTCCCTGCTCCTTGTTGGAATTGTTTGCCTGTCTTGGACCGCCTTCCCATTTTGGACTTCTGCCTGCCTGACTATCTGTGTAAGCCTTCCCTTGTAATAAATTTACTGAACTGCCTCGAAGTCTGCATTTGGGTCCTATTCCCTTGTGTTCCCTTTTCCCCTGCGTGACACTCATACGACAGAGTGTGTGTGAATGAGAGTGTGTGTGTATGATCCAAAATGGTGGCTATTGCCAAGGATGTAATAGGGACAGCCTCCAAGATGGTGGACCAGAACGATTTCTGGTTTGAGCGAGGAAATGACAAATAAGAGATTTGGGATGCACCGTGTGACTCTGTTAAAGGGCCAAATTGAAGTGAATGTGAACTGTGTAGGATAAACGGTGCCAGGTTAAGAGTTAATTTGCATGCAAAGACTCTGTCTGTGTGAAGCATAACATTAACTAACAACTTAAAATTGCTACCAAATCCTAACAGAAGTTGCTGTGATTATCTGGCTGTACTAGTGAACGATTTAATATCAGAGTATCATATTGACTTAGGAAATGGCATTCCAACAATCAGTCAGGCTGTCAGCTCTAATGAGCCATGTATTCCTATAGTCCTCAGTAGTAACAACTTTGTGAGCTTCTTTAATAATAAAATTTTAACTTAGAGAAAAAATTCATCACGTTCTGCTCTCAACCGGTACAGATTTATCTTCAAACACAGGAACCTTGGAAACAGCTGTAAAACCTGATATATATTCAGACTGTTTTCCTCTTATCGACCACCTTCAATATGATCAATCTGTCTTTATTAACAGACTATGTCCCACAGTCTTTTAAAATAGCTATAATTAAACCTCTCCTTAAAAAGCCCACCCTTGATCCAGGGGTTTTAGCCAACTATATACCTATATGTAACCTTCCTTTTTCTTTAAGATCCTTGAGAAAATAGTTGTGTATCAGTTGTGACTTTCTACAAAACTTTGCACGGCAAAGTTAGTCACTGAGTTCCACAGGTTTCTGTGCTTGAACCGATTCTATTCACCTTACATATGCTTCCTTTAGGCAATATTATTAGGAAACACTCCATACACTCATTGTTATTCGGATAATACCCAATTATATCTATTGATCAAGCCAGATGAAACTAACCAGTTAGCTAAACTTCAAGCATGCCTTAAAGACATAAAATCCTGGATGACCTGTAATTTTCTGATGTTAAACTCTGACAAAGCTGAAGTTATTGTACTTGGCCCCAAACACCTCCGAGACACATTATCTAAAGACATAGTTACTCTAGATAGCATTGCCCTGGTCTCCAACACCACTGTAAGGAACCTTGAAGTTATCTTTGAGCAGGATTTCTCCTTTAACTCCCACATGAAAGAAACTTAAAGGACTGCCTTCTTTCACCTACGTAGCATTGCAAAAATCAGGCACATCCTGTCTCAAAATGATGCCGAAAAACTAGTCCATGCATTTGTTACTTCTAGGCTGGATTATTGCAATTCCTTATTATCAGGCTGCTCGAATAAGTCCCTTAAGACTTTCCAGTTGATCCAGAATGCTGTCGCACGTGTACTAACTAGAACTAGGAAACAATATCATAATTCTCCAACATTTGCTTCTCTGCACTGGCTCCCTGTAATATCCAGAATAGAAATTTTAAATCCTTCTTCTCACCTACAAAGCTCTTAATGGTCAGGCACCATCGTATCTTAAAGAGCTCATTGTTCCGTATTACCCCACTAGAACACTGAACTCCCAGAATGCAGGGTTACTTGTGGTTCCTAGAGTCTCCAAAAGTAGAATGGAAGCCAGAACCTTTAGCTATCAAGCTCCTCTCCCTTCCTCTTCACCATCTACACCACAGACTTCAGCTACCACACAGAGTCCTGCCACCTTCAGAAGTTTTCTGATGACTCTGCTGTGGTGCAAAGTATCAGCGGTGGTGATGAGACTGAGTACAGGGCTGTGGTGGGTAAGGGCTCATGGAGTGAGCAGAACCATCTGCAGCTCAATGCAACAAAGTCTAAGGAGCTGGTTGTAGACCTACGAAGGGCCAAGGCACCAGTGACCCCAGTTTCCATCCAGGGGGTCAGTGTGGACATTATAGAGGAGTATAAATACCTGGGAGTACACATGGACAATAAACTGGACTGGGCTAAGAACACTCAAGCTCTTTACAGGAAGGGCCAGAGCTGCCTCTATTTTCTGAGGAGGCTGAGGTCCTTCAACATCTGCCGGACAATGCTGAAGATGTTTTATGAGTCTGTGGTGGCCAGCGCTATCCTGTATGCTGTTGCATGCTGGGGCAGCAGGTTGAGGGTAGCAGACTCAGACTCAGTAGCAGACTCAACAAACTGATCCGTAAGGCCAGTGACAGTGTGGGGGTGCAACTGGAATCTCTGTCGGTGGGGAGGAGGATGCTGGCCAAACGACATGCCATCTTGGACAATGTCTCCCACCCACTCCATGACGTGCTGGTCAAACAAAGGAGTACCTTCAGCGGAAGACTCATCCCCCCAAAAAGCACCACAGAGCGCCACAGGAAGTCATTCCTGCCTGTGGCCATCAAACTCTTTAACTCTTCCCTCTAAGTGTCAGTCTATATGACCTTAAGCCAATTAACTGGACTTTGGACCATTAACATCACTGGAATACTTGAAATAAGTGTGCAATATTCTCTGTTTTCAGATATTTATTTATTTATTCATACTTCTATTACTGGTGTGCAATATCAACTGTCTCATAATCATCTTAATAAACTACACTTAACTTGACAGTACTCATTATTGCACTATTACTTATTACTTATATTATTACATTGTATTATTTTATCGTACATACTTATCAACCCATCAACCTCTAAATCCACTTACATTTATTTAGCTTTTATACTTATATCCACTTTGTACTTAATGTATCTTACCTGTATTATAGTTTATTATATTTTGATTTGCTGTGCATTGATGTGATAGTGAGCAGCTGTAACAAAAGAGTTTCCCCTCAGGGATCAATAAAATATTTCTGATTCTGATTCTGAATCAGGTCCAGGTCCTCCAGGTTTGGGAGGTAGACACCATCTCCACATTTAAGAGTAGGCTTAAGACTTTCCTTTTTGATAAAGCTTATAGTTAGGGCTGGCTTGGGTGAGTCCTGAACCATCCCTTTAATTATGCTGCTATAGGCCTAGACTGCTGGGAGACTTCCCATGATGCACTGAGTTCCTCTCTCCTCCTCTCCCTCTCCATCTGTATGCATTTTTATCCCATTACTGCATGTTACTAACTCGACATCTTCTCTCTCCCATAGTTTTGTGCTTTCTCGTCTCTCTCCTTCTGTTGCTTTCAGCAGGTATTTCTACCTGGAGCTGCAGAGACTGGATCTTTGGTTGTGGGCCACCTGCTGCCCCCGTGTTCCTGCTCGACAACTCATTGTGCCTCCCTCTCCCCCCAACCCCCTCCCCAAACCCCTCCTCTCTCTCTCTCTCTCTCTCTCTCTCTCTCTCTCTCTCTCTCTCAAAACCTCTCTCTCTCTCAAAATCTAACACGGCAGCAGCGGATGGCCGCCCACCATTGAGTCTGGTTCTGTCCAAGGTTTCTGCCCTCTTAAAGGAAGTTTTTCCTTGTCACTGTCGCCAAATGCTTGCTCATGGTGGGATTTGTTGGGTCTCTGTAATTAATATTATAAAGAGTACGGTCTAGACCTGCTCTATAGGAAAAGTGCAATGAGATAACTTCTGTTATGAATTGGCGCTATATAAATAAAATTTAATTGAATTGTTTTAATTATGAGTATGTGTGATGATTTAGGTTTTTTCTTTTTTCTAATTTTTAGCAGATCTATTAGATGTCCATTTAATAACTGATTATGTACACATGGAGCAGCTCTTTGCATCATGGATCGTGGAGTCACACAGTGGGGGAGCAGCATTGGTGAATGAAGGAGATTCAGGGGGGATTAGTCATGCTGAACAGGATACATCTATTTTACATATTGTACATATGTAAAATTATATCCATGGCATACATCAGGTAGTAATCTTGTTGACAAATCAACAAACCATAGCGTCATTACAAACAAGATTAGTTTCATACATGTTTAGCACCTGTGCATAAGACATCCTTTTTTGTTTATGATATAGAAAAAATATACAATGTTGACCGCAGGTTGTAGCATGATTATCCTGCACTTGTCTTTTAGAATAGATACATCTGCACTCCGATATTGTAAAAAAACTCATCTGTGAATGTTTGTTCATACCATTTTCTGAATACGCCTCAGAGTTTTGATATTCTCACTGTATAAATTTAAAGGACACCATTCTCTGCGGTTTTAGCTTGTACATGTTGTTAGAGTTATTTCGTATAGGCTTCGCCCTCTAGGCTACCTTTATTGGGTTTATCCCTTGGGGCACGCGCAGCACTGAAAAAACTTTAGTCCACACCCACCTGTTGTGTGGGCCCCACCTTGGTCTCACCTTGTGTATAAATTGGACTGAGACCAGACAATCGGCTCCCATTTTTCTTCAGCACTGCCACAAGCACTGAGAAATCTAAAGAGTGAGAAGAATGTCTTCTAAGGAAGTCATCCACGTGTGCCCGGCCTGCCAGACAGGCTACATTATGAGCTTCAATCTTCACGGTCGCTGTGAGTTGTGCCTGGGTCCAGAGCATGTTGGCCTGGCACTCACTCCGCAAGCGTCATGCCCCTTCTGTGCTCTCCTCCCTCGGGCCGAGAAGAAGCACAGAGCGAATGCTTTCGCTGCCTTGGCCGAAGGAGACTGGCTGATTCCAGACTACCCCATTTCCGAGGTTCTGGATCTGCTAAACTGGTGGAAGGGCTGGATCCGGACGACTCGGCACTCTCCATTCGCAGATCTCCCTGTGGATCGCCCCTAACTCCCCTGCCCCCGCTGGTGGAGCCGGAGCTCGGCGGTAGCCCATCAGTGGCACACCCAGGGGACCCTGGGGTCCCCTTCTCCACCTTCACCGCCGGTCTACTGCAGGAGCTGCCAGACATCATCGGTAGGGCAGCTGCCCACAGAGACCTCGCCGTCCCGCTGGCACAGCAGACCGCACCTCCAGACGAGATGTCTGGCGACATCCCTTTGGCTCAACCGACCAGACAGGACCCAGTCTGGTCGCGTTTTCCTGCAATCAGGAAATATCAAGAAGGAGCTGCGGCCAATCCCAGGAACCTGAAGGCTCCAGTATCTACCTACCCCCCCCATCACCAAGGCAGAGGGTTTTATGGAGCATGGTTTCCCTCCCGTTCCCCCTCTGAAGCAGGCCAGCACGATCGCCAGACGGTGACCAGCCCTGACCTCCACTAGAGATCAGCTGACGGTGTGTCTAGCAGACCATACTCACCAGTGCGCCTTTCAGGCATCAGTGGCGGCTAACAATATCTCCCTGCTGACCTTCTCCTTGACTAAGTGAGCTAAAAGGAGACAATTGAACATTTATCGTTTGACCAAAAACACGACTCCACGAATGCTTAAGTTGCTCTGTACCTGCTCAATGTGTAAATAAGCAACTGTTAACTAGCATGTTTGCCATATT
This sequence comes from Siniperca chuatsi, assembly GCF_020085105.1. NCBI lineage: Eukaryota > Metazoa > Chordata > Actinopteri > Centrarchiformes > Sinipercidae > Siniperca > Siniperca chuatsi. The sequence goes on from NC_058062.1 coordinate 19,427,919, forward strand.
TTATAAGGTAATAATATGTTAATGTTGTATTTACAGCTTGTTTAAACTGCTCCAGTTACCAAGTGGCCAAAGAAATCAGTCATGCAGGAGTAAAGATAATTTTGAATACCAGGACAAACAGTTCATGAAATATAGATGTATGTAATCGTTACACTGTATTGCCACTATCCAACATAGGTGGCTTGTGGCTGTTAGCAGTTAATTAGTAGATCTATATAGGAATAGAGCTGCTAAGTCTCCTTGCTCTAGGAAGTGCAATGTCAGAGAACAAATACTGTAGTTTTCCTTATGAAGTACTGTTATAATTTTAGGGGGAATTGTATGACCACCAAACAATCAACATCAGTATAGAATGACTTTATTTGTTAAGCAATGTAATTCGTTATGCACATTTTAAAGCTATTATGTATAGAATTTTAACATTTCTGACTTTGGTGCCCACGAGTGATAGTATCAAAACAGACACTACAGCAGAGAGCAATGGCAGTGACCTGGGTACACTGAGGTGAATGGGCCTGAAGCACCACATACTGTAAGTTATATGGACTTTTACCAGGAATGTGGCAAGTGTATGTACGCTATCAGAATAGTTTGAAAGGAGCTATAATCATATAATTCTACACATAGTATGTTTAACCATCAGTAAGATTACATTTCTTAACATTTTTAGAAAATACATACATTACAAAAATACCACAGGAGTTAAATACAAACAGAGACCAGGCATAGCTTAGATATTCTGTTTTCTATTTACAACATGATGGAGTACAATACATTGTATCATTGTATGAAATATGCTGCCAAAATGATCAACCTCCCTTTCCTAGTTAACTTTAAATCTTATACAGTTACTCCTGGTATGCAGAGCTGGTCTCATGGAACAGTTGCAAGTGATGAGTTAAACCTCAGTGGATGGAGGTTCAGAGTGGAAGCTAGCTAACTGGCCAATTTTAACTGAAGTGACTTTTTTTTTTTACAGTAATTTTAGTAATTTAGTGATTCTTTTAGTAAATTGTGACTTTACTACTTACTTATAGGCTCCACCCACTGAGATGAACCTCAGAAAGATTATTGCTACCTCCAGGGCAGCTCTGCCTCCTCACCTTTCTCGTACTTCAGGCTGTACAATATTATTAAACACAAAGCAGTATGTACAAGTATATTAATCCTAGTTGTGTGTATAAAACACCTCTACACACACGCACAGACACATAGTGACAATCCTATTCTGTCTGTTAAAAACACCATAAACTTAAAAAAAAAATTATAAAAACAAAGAATCTCACTTGGGTTTGGTTAAACATGAATGAATGCATGCATGTTGAAAATGCATCTGGAAGGCAGAAAAGACAGTTAAGTACATAATTTGTATTAGATTGTATATGTTTGAGAGCCATTTGTAACATGTCCAAAAAGTCTCGGTGTGTATATATATATTATCTGTTTACAATATTAAACACAAAGACTGTAGGACTTTTTATGAGGCTTGTCTGGGGGAGAACCTTTCTAGAATAACTACTGTGTTAGCACATTTTGGTACTAAGATTGCTTAGCATATCAAACTAGCTAACTCCCTAGGGCTCATAGGTATTCTGATACAGTAAAAAATATAATAATCTTGGCAGATTAACCAAAGATGCATTTCAAATTTTATTTTTTATGTGAACGACTAGCATTTCACCTGCATCTTCATCACAATCAATGCCTGCAATGAAAAAAATGCAGACATTTCTGAGCTTTCAATACAGTATACATCAGTGCTTTTTTTGGGTCTAATGCCCAGAGAACTTCATCTGCTGCTCTGTCTGACTGTTACAGAAAGGAAACCTGACGTACAGTCGGCACTTTTCTGCCTCACATTTAATAACTTGATGGCTCACTAAGGAGAAAACTGATGAGTGGAAAGTTAAAACTTACAGGGATTTATAAAGCTAAAGAAGCATTTTTCCCGTAAAAAATATTGAACAGAAAGTTAAGGAGACGGCTAGTCCCAGAAGAAGAAACTAGTGAGTAAACAGACTTTATCATTGTGAACATTAAAGCTGTAATTTTTTTTATTCATAACTGATGTATCAAACTGTATAGTTTACAGACTCCCTCCATATTATGAAATGTAGAAGCGCCAGACAGGTCTTACCTGTCCTGGTTGGTAACGCCAGTGTTGCCTGTATTTTACATTATTTTTGCCTGTATATCACATCAAATAGAGCACCTCCAGTAGTAGTAAGTGTCATATTTTACAAATGTTGAAGCAAACACACAGCCATACACACTAAATATTTAATTCAGGTATTTTACCCTATTGGCCTCTCTGTTGTCTCTAAACCAACATCTCTAAGGCAGTTATCCTAGTGTGTTTCTGTTTGGTCAGCTCTGGGTCACTGAAAACAAGCATGGGAAAGAAACAAACTTGCCACAGGAGACATAGGAGTAGCTCAATCAACTTGACTCTGTACAGTCCCGTTGCTTGATTAGAGATTGCAGCGCAGCTGAGTGAACTGGCTCCAGCTCACTCCTCTTCACGTCTGAAGTGAAACTTCACCTTAGAGTTAATCTTCCCTAATGTGGGCCCTGAGGTATTTGCAAACCACAGTTATTCAGTTCTCTTGTCCGGATACGAAGCAGTGTAGAGCTGATCCTCCTGGAATCCCGATACTTTGTAATATTCCACAGCTGTGTTGCATTAAGAATTTACAAAGGCTGTTCTATCTCCAACAGAACAGTCACTCCTAATTACTGTATATTAGCTGAACAAGTCATGTTGGCGAGAGGCTCACTGGGCTGTATGACAAAGAGAGAAAGAGAGAGAGATGAGTGTCTATCCATTAACAAGACTAGCCTACAGCCATGCTAGCTGCTCTGTGAAGCTGTACTTTAGCAGAGCAGTGCTTTGAGCTAAATGCAAACATCAGCATCTTAACATTGACATTACAATGACAATGTTAACATGCTGATGTGTAGCAAGTAACGTTTTCACCATCTTCACTATCTTAGCATCTTGTCTCGTGCATCTTCTGCTAATTAGCACTAAAAAGTGCCCAGCAATCCATCCAATAGTCAAGACATTTCACTCTGAACAAAAAACTTGCTGGTGGCGCTACTGTTGGGATTCAGGTAGAGCAGGTTTGGTTATTAGCAGAAATATCAAATATATTTATGAATATTAATAAAATGAATAGTGTTAAACTTATTAATATAGATTAATAATTACGGTGCACCACCCTGGGATCAGGGACCAATAACTAAATGTGAAAAAAGGTTTCAAAGGTGGTTGTCCACCTAAAAATGTTGATATTTAAGGTACTATCTTACATTAAAAGGGAGGAAAGCCTTGCTCTTTTGCAGGATTGGGGCTAGTCTGTGGGATGAACAAACAGGAGCGAGTCCAGTTTGGCCTGCAGCTTCTTAATATATTTGTATATTACGTGTGCAACAATTGCCGTAATGATCCAGCCACTAAGGAGGAGCCCGAGGGCGATTACACTGATTGGGTGTTCCTGATAAGGCGCCGACCTACTTATGTGATTAGCAAATGTGGTCGTGAGCCCAGTCAGTTTGAGACTGAACTGCACCAATTTGGTCCCTTCAGCTAAAAGCTGCTCTTGAAGGGAGTTGTCAATTGTGAGGTTGTGACCTCTGAATGCGTCCATAATCTCAATCTCTGGGACATGCCTTTTTTGTTCAGGAGATTCGGTTCTCAAGCTGCAGAGGTAACTGGTTACATCTCTAATGAAAGGGTTGCTTGGGCACACCCAGTGGATGGCTTTGGTCTTAGTGCATAGGTTTAGATTGGGGATGAGGTAGAGCGAGGGGTCTGTCCACACATACGTGATGTCTTCCTTGACAACTTCTGACAGGTTCTCTAAGGCATGCAAAGGTGTTATTGAGAAGAACACAGTGTAAGTTTAGCGTGACTACAGTACCCTGGAAGGTTTTTCCAAGAGTCTGTAGTTGTTTCCTGGTCGAGTTCACCCATGTGTTTTTGAAGTGCGTTAAGGCTAACTGAATTGGCAGCTGAAAGGTAGACAGAAAACATTGACCAAATTGGTGGATTCTGCTTAGTCTGCCCTCGGTCAATCGTGGGGGTAAGTGGATGTGTTTGCGGTACATGTTCCAGGGGTCTAGGCATACATAGACTCTTTGGGTGTAGAGTCCGCAACAGGTGATTAAGAGCCCAGGTATTCCTTGTATGACGATACCGGTCGGTGGGCCAGATTCGACCGCATCAATGGCATGAGGAGCATGCCAAAGATCCCAGTTAGCTTCATCCTGAAACAAACCACAGTTGAATTACTATACAGAGCAGGGGTGTTGTTAGGAGTTAGTGCATGCTGACGGGGTGAGTTGGAACATGCAACTATTTTATGGCTCTACTGGGAGGTGTGGCCTTCTTCTTGAGGCTGTTCCCCTCTTTCAGGAGTAGAGTGTCTCTCTTTCTGGGAGTAGGCACGGTTTGTGAGGTTTTATCTGGTTGGAATGGACCCATTTATAGGCTGGTGGCTGCCTTGGTTGCGAGACCCAGATCTATTAAGCTACGGGTAATAGCTTCCCCACGATTTCGAAGGGCCTGACCAGCTTGGTAGGAACTTGAGACTCCCAAAGGCTTGGTGAATCCGAAGTAGAAGACCTTGTCGCCTATTTGGTACTCGCGATGGGATGCTTTCCGGTCGTAGTAGGCTTTGTATCCTTTAGCGTTGGCTTCTAGGTTCTCCTGAGCCCAGGCAAACATGGCTCGGAGGTGGTCAGGCCGGTCTGCCATGTACTGATGAGCCGCGTACGCCGTCATGACGCTGACGTCCTCTGGGGGATACAAGAGGTGCAGCGGAAGAGTCATTTCCCTTCCCGTCATCATCTCAAAGGGTTTGACTCGATGCAATGTGAGATGGACCTGATGGCCATCAGGACCAGTGGGAGTTTTACATCCCAGTCCTTGCCATTACTGTGTACATACTTCTTGAGCATGTGTATGATGGTGCAGTTGGCATGCTTGACTTGACCAGATGATTGATGGTGATACGGGATGTGGGATGTGAAAGGCAGGTGCGAATTAACGGCTGTGTCGGCTTGGCGCCTTCCTATTGTCTGTTCTTCTGTTCTTAGTCAAGCCTATTAGTGAAGGCTTTGGCCTTTCCAGGTAGGCCTGTCTTTTGTCTCTCAGGCGTGGTGAGGCTAGGCGAGGCCCAACACTACTTAACATTAAAACTCATGGCATCACCAAACTCACTTGGATACATCGCCCTGGAACCGACAAAGTTTGTACCACATTTTGTTCCAGTCCACCCAACAGATGTCAAAAACATCAACAGTGACTGGGAGGGAATTTGGGAGGTGCTTTTACAAGTGAGTGTATCTGTGAGCTTTACTTTAATGCAGTCAGCAGCAGATGCATACAGTAATGCATCATTATCAAGTGTAGATGTTACTGGTTAACTGGTTGATTTATAGTTTTTAGTTCTTTTTTTAAATCTTTATTTCGCATTGATGCGTCACGATCAAAATGCACAATAAAGATTCAATTAAACACAATACTAAATAAACCTACATTAACTTATTAATTTATTAATTATTAACTTACTTAAGGAATATTTTTGAGATTATTAACACTATGACTCAATGTAATGTGAAATTGCCACCTTTGGTGACAAACCCACTGAGATACAAGCCTATCTTTACTCTTGGATTTCCAGCTGCAAATATACTGTACAATATAGGTGCCGCTCTTATCAACCCCTCAATATAAAAAGAAAACAAGCTCAGACAAGTACTGTACGCTACCTGCCCAGACGAGAGATAAGCCCAGCATCTAGCAACTACAGACCCATTTATTTTTTGCTGGAATTGTTGGACCAAAAGCCTTGTGTTTTAAAGTCCTCATACAGTATTTTACATAGTATGCACTCATACTCATAATTACCTGCATTAAATGTGAGATCTCCGAAACACCCCAATTTACAGATGCTTGCTGTGTGTTTGACAGAAAGAGAGATAAGTGTTGAACATACACATCAATTAAATTATGATGAATGTGTTTCACTAAAGGTGGGAATGTTGTTACAGCAGTAGCTTAATGGGGTGCTTGAAACAGGAACATGGGTTGTGGGTTCAAATCCCTGATGGAAAGCCAGGTTTGGATTACGGAACTCTCCGTACTTTAAAGGAAGGAATTAAGGTTTTGACAGATTTGTTTCGATGTTCTTCTCACTTAAATGTGACTTTGATATTACTTTAACATCTTGACCACTTCACCCCAAACACACAGGTGACAGATGAACTTTTATGCTTCAGTACACAAACAAAAATACACATAATTTTTTTTATACAGATCAAAGGACGGTGAAGTTCCTCATTCGTCCAGGAGTGTTCTATCATAGAAAAGGTTTCAGTCGTAGTCATCTGGACACTGTTTTCAGAATCAAGACGTTTCGGCTCCCATCCGGAAGTCATTCTCAATTGTGAATGACTTCCAGATGGGAGCCGAAACGTCTTGATTCTGAAAACAGAGTCCAGATGACTACGACTGAAACCTTTTCTATGATATACAGATCATAGAAAACAATGCTGGAGCAAAGACCTCTTCCTTTCCTGTCTGTTAATAATTCATTGTAGTTAATGTGTGTTTTACGTGTCTGTTATTATGTTGTTGACCTGGGCCAGTGACTGAGGTGGTTAAACAACATCCCCAGAGTTTCATCTTTACCCCCTGCATTTAGATTAATCATCCAAAATGTACACGTTTCAAGATCAGTCCATATAAAAATGGTTATCAGAGCAGCTCAATTAGAATAGAATGGATATAATAGCATTACTGAGCAAATGTGAGTCTAGTATATAACAACATCAATACTGGAGGCCTAGTAGGAAGTCCTTGACTATTAATAACAGTAAAACAGAGTGTGAGTCTGGGTGAAAAAGCACATACACAGTATATTTTTACCATAACTGAAAAATATCTGCAACAGTACCTTCAACTCTGTCATTGGCTGAATTCCTGGTGAGTCTCCATTCAAGGACAAGAACGGAGAAGTTGCATTCTGAAAAAGAAATGAGACTTAAAATAGTTTTTATGCTGCGCTATGTAGATTGCTATTTGCACCACGAGCAAGGTTTCATTTATTCATCAACATTAAAAGTTTTTGGTACTGATGAGATTTAAACATTTTTCCTTAAAGAGTAACTTAACACCAGGCTGAAAAGCAGTGTTTTGCTGCTCTCTCTGGTTCAAAGTTTCAAGCCTGTTTCACCTCTGACCACACCCAGCATCACTGTACCTCATTGCAGCAAGGTGAGAAGTTAAAGACAAGATTTTCAGGGGGTGTTAAGTTAATCTTTAAACTATCAGCTAGCTTTAACTGGGAAAATGTAAAATGTGCTCCATGATCCCTCAAACAAATCCCAATAAATGTTACTTTATATCCTTGGCTTTTATGCTGATAATACTCACTGTATACCTGCCGACGTGCACTTGGGCCTACACTTCTTAAGCGAGGCTGTTAAAGTGGATGCCGCCTATATGCGCCATTACAACAAACAAGATTTTGCTCACACTCACCTCCTGTCTCCAGCCCTGCCTCCTCTGGTGGTGCATGTACAGGTAAACAGCCAGTGGTAGAAGCGCATTGAGGATCACAGACATCATCAATAATGTCGTCAGGGTTAAGGTGTCTGGTTAAGGAGAGATCAGAGACTTCCATTAATGTTACCAAACAAATAACAACGAAACTACTACTACACCACAGGCATCATCAGGATAGATTAGATGAGCTTAATCCAAAACAGTAAGCACAGTAAATGTCGGGAGAAGGAACTAGAAAGGTGAAAAACTAAATATTTCCATTAACGTTTATATTTAATAATAACATTTCCAACATAACTGCATTTGAGTCACAGCTCTTCAGTAAGGGAAGAAATAGGGTTAGTAATAATAAACATGGTAGGACCAGAGCTCAGAGGCAGCTGCTGGCATAGGCAGTATAGGAAAACGTTAGGGGTTCATATTATGTTAAATTACTTCACCTTGACCAATATGAACCATGTCAATCAAAGGATGTCTACTGCTATTTACTTTTTGAGAACTTTTTAGCAAATAAAAATTAAGAGTAATATTAGTAATATTAAGTAATATTAAATTATATTTCAACATGGGTATGGGTGTTTTACTAGTAAAACAGCGAACTAAGAAAACAATCTTGTAACATCTCAAAAATAATCACATAAAAACAAGAAAATGAATTGTTAATTGTTGAGTAATTGTTTAAGTAATATATTAACAAAGAAATTCTTAGGATCCTCAAATGTGCAGATTTGCAGGATTTTCTCTCTGTTTTTAAACAAAATATCTTTGAGTTTTGGACTGTTGGTCGGACAAATCATGCAGGATGAAGACCGTTTTCACTGTATTCTGATGTTTTACAGACTAAACTCTCATTACATATTTGTATCGACCCAAATATAGAAATGTTAATTAAGGGGAAAAGCTTACCTGTCTTACACTTATGTGTATGTGAATGTGGGTCTTTGGAAAGATGAAAAAAGAAACTTACATTAGTACAATTGCAAACTTACAGTGTAAGACAAGCAAACTACTGTGATTAAAGCAAGTGACGTCTTGGCAGAAAAGCAGTGAAAACTGTATTTTTTACTCTTGAAATATTATTAAGGAAAAAAAATCACAAGAAGCAAGCAATATCATTTAGTGAATGCTTAGGCATGCTCTCCAAAAGTACAATTTCATTTGCTGCATGCAGCACGTACAATAGAAGGCAGCTACAGCTACAAGTGATTGTTGGTGACAAATCTTGTTTCGACCACTGGAAAACCATGGATTCATATATGCTCACAGCAGGACACACAGTAGTGCATAAATGAATGTAATTGTTGTTTATTATTTAAGGTTTGATTGACATCAGTTTACCATGGTTAGGACAGTTTAACCCAGCATTTCCTGGAGTCTCTGGAGTACCCCTTGTCCCATGTTTTAGATCTCTCTCTGCTCCAACACAGCTGATTTAAATGATCAGCTTGTTATCAAGCAGCTTCAGGAGTTCATAATGAGTTGATCATTTGAACCAGCTGATCTTGGAGCAGGGAGAGATCTAAAACATGCAGGACAAGGGGTAGGTTTGGGAAATGCTTCAAGTGAGTTGACTACTAATGTAGCATTAAGCATATTGTTGTTTAGACTTGTTTGGAACTGTCTCTTCCACTGCGTGCGATGCTTTCCATAGAAAAATAATAATAATAATAATAAACTTTATTTTTAGAGCACTTAACAAAACAAAGTACAAAGTGCTTCACAGAGAGAGAAATACCACAGTGAATTATAAAATACATTTAAAAAAAATAGACAGCTCAGGTAAGATCAGGATATATTTTCCAATAAAAATGCGTTTTGAGAAGAGACTTAAAAGAAGACACTGACTTAAACGACCTAATTTTTTCATACCTCTTGGACCCCCTGGTTAACAGCCTAGCAACTGAGTTCTGTACAGTCTGCAGTCGTCAAGTGAACAGCCTGTTGCAATAGTCAAGGCGGAACAGTTTTTGCATCACTAAGATATAAAATAAATCGTATTTTTGCAACATTTCTGAGGTGATAAAAACATGATTGGACAAGCTTAGTGATATGTTGCACAAAACATAAATTGCTATCAAACAGGACACCATGATTTCTTGCAACAGGCTTGATATGTTGTGACAGGTTACCAGTAGATGGCAGTATTTGTTTAGTGATGTGTTGGGGCCCAATAACAAGGATTTCAGTTTTATTTGAGTTGAGCTGAAGAAAACGACATCCAGTTTTTTATGGCAGACAGGCAGTCCTGCAGAGGACTCAGCGTACTAAGGTCAGTGGGCTTGACAGGGAGGTACAACTGCGTGTCATCCGCATAACAATGAAAAGAAATCCCATGTCTACGGATGACATCACCCAAGGGAAGCATGTATAAGGAGAACGGTTTTGGTCCCAGAATTGAACCTTGAGGCACACTGTACTTGATATGGGAAAAGGATGACATGAAGTTATTAATGCTGACACAGACTTTCCTATTGGCCAGATAAGATGAGATCTAAAAGAATGCCATGATCAATTGTGTCAAAGGCAGCACTTAAGTCCAACAGCACAAGAATTGAACACATGCCTGCGTCTGCATTCATTAAAAGGTCATTGGTGACTTTGAGAAGGGCTGTCTCAGTACTGTGGTGCTGATGAACGCCAGATTGGAACTTTTCAAAGGTATTATTGTTTTCGAGAACCTTGGAAATAAAAGGCAGTTTGGAGATCGGAAAATAGTTATCCAGGAGGGCGGGATCAAGCCCAGGTTTTTTTAGCACTGGTTGGACACAAGCAGTTTTAAAGTAATCTGGGATGCAGCCAGTAGACAGCGAGCTGTTCAAGATAGATAGCAAATGAGGCGCAATACAATCCATAACTTCCAGTAAAAACCTTGTAGGTATTATGTCCAGAGGGCTGGAGGATACTCTCATAAGCGACATGATGTCTGCGAGTTCAGGCAGAGTAACAGCAGAAAAACTGCTCAAAGAATCCGTGAGTGGGTGATCCACATCGAAAAAGGCAGGATTCAGGGTAAACCAGATCTAATTAACTCCACCTTTCCAGCAAAGTGCAAAATAAACTTTTCACAATCAGCATCACAATCAGCAGGGGCACAAGGAGAGGCAGGGTTAACTAACTGATCCACAGTCTTAAAAAGGAATCTGGGGTTGTGCTGATGGACAGAAATAAGTGCAGTGAAATGGCATGTTCTTGCATCCTTCACCATCCTATTATAAAGGAGTAATAACTCTTTCATGGCCACAAAGTGGACCTAGAGAGCTGATTTCTTCCATCTGCGTTCTGCTATTCTGCATTTCCTTTTACAGCTTTGAATACTGTCATTTAACCATGGCTGTTTTCTAGTCTTTGGGTTTGGTCTATTTTTCCAAGGAGCTATGAGATCTAAGGTTGAAGAACACAGGTAGTTAAAAGAATCAACCAAATCATTGGTGTTGGAGGAATCGGGAAACACACTGCCAGGAGAAATTAACAGTGTACAAAATTTACAACTTTGAATACTCTGAGTGACCATAAATTAGTATTTTCCATGGCCAAGGTACAAGTAGCAATTAGATCATATAAAGTGTTATTTACATAGCTTACCACAGCTTCCGCTAGCTGCGCTCTTTGTGACTGTTGTTGTTGTTGGCAGTGTTGTTGTCTCTGACACTGTTGTTGTCTCTGACACTGTTGTTGTCTCTGACAATGTTGCTGTCTCTGACACTGTTGTTGTCTCTGACAGTGTTGCTGTCTCTGACAGTGTTGCTGTCTCTGAAAGTGTTGCTGTCTCTGAAAGTGTTGCTGTCTCTGACAGTGTTGCTGCTGTCGCTGTTAGTGGCAATACTGTTGTTGTTGTCTCTGACAGTGCTGCTGTACAATTCAGTCCAGTCCCTATTGAACAATATGCATTCACATATATTTACATCTTAACAGATCATTTTTGCTCACTGTTTAGGGCATTAGAAGAGTCATCAACATGAATATTAAAATCACCACAAAGAACAATTCTATCATAATTTAAAACAAGACTGCATAAAAAAAAAGGAAGTTCCAACAGGGGGGCTAAACCAGCTATTTGCTGTAATAGCAAATATGACCGGGAGGGGGCCACCAAGTTTAAACATGAACACTTCAAAGGAGTGACCATAAATGAGTATTTTCCATGGCCAAGGTACAAGTAGCAATTAGATCATTTAAAGTGTTATTTACATAGCTTACCATAGCTTCCGCTAGCTGCGCTCTTTGTGACTGTTGTTGTTGGTGGCAGTGTTGTTGTCTCTGACAGTGTTGTTGCTGTTGTTGTTGTTGTTGGTGGTGTCAATGTTGTTGATGTTGGTCGTGGTGGCGATGCCGTCGTTTGGTCTAAAACTGCAGTCAGTCAGTAATAATATCTTGCAACATGGGCTTTTAGGCACTAAGAGCAACAGTTTTATTATCAGTAAGAAGAAGCACAAATACTGATGGAATTAGTAACATGTGTAGACTTGGTAAAATTAAAAGCAGCATTTAAAGGTACAGGAAAGTCAAACATTGTGAATTTGTTACTATACATGTATGTTTTAATTGTGTTGGTGGCTATGCCATCAGTTCTTGGAAATTCCTTTAAGAAGTTGGTCTCATAGTCTTTAGTGATCCCCTGACCTTTCCCCTAGTGACAACATATGGTTGACATTTGTGGTTTTAAGTGAAAAAACCCCCACTACTGGATGGATTGTCATAAAATGTGGTTCAGATATTCATATCTCCTCTTAGAATGAATTGTAATAAGTTTGGTGATCCATTAACTATTCCTAGAGCGCCATGACCAGGTGAAAATTTCAATTTGATTTGAATTGATTCTCTACTTTATGTAGTTTTAAGTATAAATTCCCCCAAATAAAGTCAAAGTAGACTTCAAACACCACAGAGCTCATTAAACTTTTTCACTCAAACTTACACTAGCCCTGTTTAGATGGGATAAAAAAAAACAACATAACATCCTCCCTTAGAGAAATAAAAGTTGTCTGAAAGGGGTTTAGTATTCTGACTCTTGTACACTTAGAGAATGTTCCCCATGAAATGAATGAATGAATAATAGAGTAAACAATCAAAACAAAGACTAAGCAGGCAACAACGATAATGTATGGAAAACAAACGTGAGGAAAATGTGGTCAAAAGGATTCCAAAACTGCAGAAGCTCTAATAACCACAGGTTAGATATGCATCCATGGTTTTCTCTGACATTAGGAATATGTAACTGGGTGGGGAGATGGACTGCAGTCAATCAACAGCAAGCAAGATTTCTGGGATTTCAAATGCACAGCATCAACATGCACTGGTTAGACTTCTAAAATAAAAGGTGTGACCTACCAGATGCTCTTTCTGAATAGAGATTGCATACGGTCTCTAAAAAAAGAGTAAAAACAACATTTCATCAATGAAGGTAAATGAATTGTAAAAGCAAACTTATATAGTTCAATAAAAATGAATACTTGATACAACAGAAAAAGCTGAGTGTGTGTTTTGGTGCCAGCACTCAGATGACCACACAGGCATACACAACAACAGCGAGTTCAGACACACACATGCCACACAAGTACACATCACCCACGGCAACCCACTCACAACGCAGCATGTGTGCTCACCGTATTCGCAGCCTGGGATGCAAGAAAAGAAAGAAAAGCAAATTATACATTTAAAAATTTTAACAACAGCTTTACTATTCAGCTTTGGTGATGTAAGCAGAGACCCTCAGCCCCACCCAGGTAAACCAGCACCCACTGACTGTTAGAGTAGCATCTGTATGAGCCATACCTTCAACAATGAAGTTCAAAGCTTTGGCCGTCAAGCACATGAAGTGATACATAGAGATATTCTGAGAAGTTCCCCTTTCACACTTTTCAGAAATTTTTATTTTAGCACTCTGTGGTGGAAAAAGAAACAACAGGTTTATCAGATACAATAATTCATTGGCTTGGTCTTCATTTTAGCAAGGGAAGAAAAGCGAGACGTGGAATCATTCACAGAAAAAAAAATACAAACATTGCACCAACTTGAAGAAAATGACTCACATCTTCCTCTTCTCGTTCGTCAAAGCAACGGAGCACATCGCACATATCCTCTCTTTTCTGGTGGCACTCTCTCTCAGCAGTACATTCCATTATGTCCTGCATTGGGAAGAGCACACATGCACAGTTAAGTCAAATGCAATTCAGTCCAGTCCCTATTGAACAATATGCATTCACATATATTTACATCTTAACAGATCATTTTTGCTCACTGTTTCGGCAAGTTACCTTGGAATCCTTCGTTATTACGAGGGAGATGGTGTCTGTCAGATGTTTTGCCTTGAAAGTAGAACAGAGAAGTAAACAGAGTCAGCCAAACTGACAAACAGAAGATATTATTAATTGTCAATCTCCTGTTATATTGTAATTATTAGTTAATAATTATCAATATTCTAATTGTTATGTTCCCAATCATAGTGAAAAAAGCTGTAGAAAGATTATCAAAACATAGTCTGCCATGGATCAGAGGGTTCCAGAGGGTCGCTCATTATTAATAGTTGCTAATAAAAATGCTCCGAGCATGATTGTTTTGATCATATAACAGTGGTCTTCGTTTTACTGCACCCTCTTGGTTCTTGTTACTGTTTCAGAACGGGAAATTTAAGACTTTATAAGATCTTACAACTGAATAATAATTCAATAAACAAACAAAAAAAAAAAAAAGACACCAGGACATACATTTCTATATGACATGGAGACTGCAGTCACTGTGTTCTTTATAACAGTTAAGGTACAACTTCTAAGACAATGTAACAGTAACCTTTAAAAAACATCTGTGACCTGTTTTGAAAGACTTCCGGTCTTCAGTAGGAGCTTAGATACGCTGATGCAGGTGGAAAGTATTGTGACACAGACTAACAAATTGTTGGTTTGGGTCCTTTATCTACAGAAGAATGTGAAATTATGAACTGCTTTTAAGGGTCATACATTTTGACAACACAGCACTTTTTCAGCCACTATGTGCAGAATTTGACAGTTTCTTGCTTTGGCAGGTTCAATGAGAGGGCCAAAAAAGACGCAGTGGCAAACAGCATGTAACGCTGCTGTTGATGCCCTGATAATAAGCTATTCAGACACATAAAGCAGAAGCTCTGAAAACAAAAGCTCATAGGAAGATACTACAGTGCCTTCACTTTTTTTTTTTTTTTTCATTTTGCTGACATCCTGCAAAAACAGAAACACTGAATTCAACAAGTGACCACTGAATAAAAACAAAACAAAACAACAATGACGAACACGTACCCGATCTTCATCTATGGTGAAGAGGTCGTAACACCCCTCGTCTGACAGGTCAGTCATGCTCAGGAACACCTAGCCGACAAACGTTTAACAGCAACATTAAAGGTCTGTTTTTAAATCGTTTGGGGGATTGGGAGAAAGCATGTCAAATATACGTAATAATACGTTTTATAGTACGTACTGTGTCAAATGAAGCAAACATTTCAAACTAAACTGTGCAGTCTACCAGCTCACAGTGTTTCTAAATGTAACCCTGTTCAAATGAATTGAGCGTGCATCTTCCACAGCAAGTTGTTATTAGACTGTGCATCGTACATGACCTGTGTGCACTGGATCTCATCGTTTAGATTATAACTCATTAGGAATGCTGCGTGGTCGACACTTACAAAGAGAAACAGGTAGGTCTCGTATCCCCATGATGTCATGCTGCCGCCGTGACCGTGCAGACTCACACTAGGGAAGAAGAAGCAGAGCGCAGGGGAAAAGGAATGAATTAAAGAGCAATGTTTGGGTGTGTCAGCTCTCACACACAAGCAACGCGCAAGATTCGATTCAAGACCGTCAGCATGAAATAAAACCTGATCACAAATAGTAGCTAGCAATAACAATAGACAGGGATTGTTAAAACAAACCCCTTCGACAAAAAAGGGATAACCCCGGAATAAAATGTCTCACAAAGGAGTTGGAGCAACATGAATCTCCAGAGCTCTACTTGAGTGATGTTCACGTGGGTTGAGATCCGGTGACTGCAAAGGCCATAGCATATCATTCACATCTTTTTCATACTCATCGAACTAGTCAGTGACTGCTAATGTTTTGTGTAATGGAGTACTCTCACCCTGGAAGAGACCACTTTGACTGGCATATTATTTAATGTGGGATCTAAATGGACAAGCAGACCCAAACCATGCCAGGAAATCCATTTGTTCCCCCCTTTAATCTGTCACATATCTGTATCTACACTGTAAGTAAACATTTAGAAAGTGTAGAGAAAGTGGACAATGTGTGTGTGTGTGTGTGTGTGTGTGTGTGTGTGTGTGTGAGAGAGAGACATATAACCAATGTTTTTTTCCAAAAGAAGAATCTGTAAGCAACCGCACGAGCCAAAGTTTGGCCTCTCTGAGAATCTTGTTCTTTCCTGTGTCCACGCCACCACCACTCCCCCAACCAACAGACTGCAATCCAAACACCACACAACTGAACAATGAAAAAGAACAGCACACACCGCTGACTCTTCACAAGTGGAACTCACATTCCCCCCCCCCCATCGTTATCACTACGACTGTGCCAATTCACTTGAGGACACTGAAGCCAACTGACACAGGAACGTTCCAACTCCCTGATCTGTGCTGCGGCGTCGTGTTGCTACATGAGTGCGCAGGACAGGACAAAACACACTTCACCTCTCCTCACCTGAGCAGGGATACCACACACACATCAGTGCACGTTGTACTTCCACACTGTAAAACACACTTTAAGTTCACTTCAGAGGTATCTAACATATGAAGAATGTATCTCTTTAGAGTTTTACTTTTGTTGCCAGTGTGTACAAAATGGAAAGTTATACTTGAAAAAGTGGGGTGTCATGTTATTTTTGAGGAATAAACTAGGGCTGCAACTAACGATTATTTTCATTATCGATTAATCTGCCGATTCTCTTCACTTAAACTGAAGTGGTCCTGTCAGTCAAAAGAAGGTTACCGCAAATGTGCCTGTTAACAAATATGAAAAACACATGTTCCAGATAGTATCTCATTATGAAAGTTGTAAATATACATCACAGCATATAATATAAAAACAATAAAATATTTTGAAATCATCAGTCAGCGATGTATTCTCTGAAGTCTGTTCTTTCATTTGCTAGAGGAATGTGCTAAAGAATGTTTTTTTTTATTTTTATATTTGTCTAGGCTATATAAAAAATGTATCAATAAAACCTTTAAAATGACTTATCCTTACATTGAGGGTGTTTCCCAAATTTAAAAAAAAAAAAAAATCAGGGTTGTAACTATTGATTATTTTCATAATCTATTAATTTGATGATTATATTCTCGATTAATCTTTTTTTCTAGAAAATGATGACTGCTATCATCTCTCCATCAGGAAACCCTTTGGATGAGACCAGATATATATATATATATATATATATATTTGTATAGTTGAATAAATAACTAAATAAATACACATTTACAACTCAAATCCATACAAAAATAAAGATGGGACATTTAAGTTTGTACTGAAATGAACGGTTCTCATGCATATTCAGTTGCTCACAGATTTCTATGATGAAATCATAGAAGCCTACATTTCCACAAAATTTCAAAATAAACTTACCATTAATCATCTACCATAACTGCCAAATTAATTCCACAAATATATTGCCTTAGACCTGAAGGCTTATGTTGTTTTACAATCACTTCTCAATCCAAATGGGCTACCAAAAATGAAAAGGCAGGCAGGAATGAAATAATATAGTGTAACAACAGTGCAAAACAGTAGATCATTGCTTTGAGTGGGATAATGGACTGAGTCATATCAAAGGCGACAACATGCGGTCTCCTCACGGGCGTTACACGCAGCAGACAGTCCGCACAGGCTGTTTCCCCTAAGTATTTATGCAGTCCAACACTGTCCCGCACCCCCCCCCCCTCCTGCCGATCTCAGAAACCCTCTGCGCGGCTGGCTACCATGCAAATGACACATCACTACAGTCCTAAACCATTAGGAACCACCACCAACCACCATGTTCAGTGAGCAGCCTCACAGCTGTGGACTTGTCCTTCGCTCCACGTCATAAGCCAGCAGTCCAGCGGGTTGCTGTTCCATGTCTTTCAGAGGAATAAAGACCCAGAATATTGGCTCAGTATCGTCCCTACCGTGCTGTGCTGTTGGCGCTGTTGGTGTGCACTGATCCAGGGCCGCAGTCATCCTCCTTCTGACAGCTATACTTTCACTTTCTAACTTTTCACATGCACACACTCTCTCTCCTCCTCTTGCCCCTCATGAGTTATGTCACCCCCGGAGTTTCCAAGTGAGGGGGTAAGCACCTAAATAAAGTCACTAAGAATAAACCCAGTCCTTCGCGGTTTGGAAAGTTTTTGACTTTAAACCCAGAGTAGATAATTCCTCTACTGTTCACTGTTCACAGAGCGTGTTATGCAGCCTGAGCTGGTATGTTTGGCTAGACTACCCTACAGAGCACATTACGTAATGGCAACGTTTCACTTGCTTTTGCAACATAGCCTACGTGTGACGTTGTGACAGCATTGCTCTGTGATCGCAAAATCACCCGTTCCCGTGGAGACTGTTGCAGTAACCTTACAGGATGACGTCATGTCGATGTAATGGAGTAACGTAAAGAGCCCGCCTGCCCGCCATCCCCTCCACACGCACACTCATCTCCGTCTGCGTTTGTCTTACATTTGTTTTAAATTGGCTTAAAATGGTTTTGGTTCATACATCCTGGCGATAAAAGTCTGCAATGTGTCCTTTTCTCGGAACAAACGGTGACAATGTTGAAATCATCATCATGTGGTTGTTTCTGTCCTGGAGCTACAACAATGCAAGACAAAGTATATTTTACTGTTAAGCAGTTTGGGGTGCATTCATTTAGTTCTTGTGCACTTCTAATCTGCTGACAAATCAAGAAATTGCAGTGACGGTGATGACATCATTTTATAGGAAATATAGTAGTAGTCATGATATTCTGTCAGTATGCTGCAGTTGGTGCTTATGATGCTGATTATGGTGATGACAGGTACTGTATATTATACCAGCACTTATGCTTTGGAGACCTGCTATGGACGCCCTTTTTATGCTGCAGCACAAATTGCCGACCTAGAAATGTAACTTGCACCTGATGTCAACCGCATTTAGGCTTGATATGTGTATTTTTTTTTTATTATTATTTATTTTTTTTTTTTACTGCTGCATAAAGTAAAATTGTAAATACCAACAAAAATAGTCCAGGCTGCCTACAAGGGATCCAGTCCTCATTAACACCCATCACATTCAATAGGGTACAGTGCTAACAGTGAATAATACAGTTAGTTGGGATTAGAAAGTTGTTCTATCACGCACACACTTGCGTCCACATTCACGCGCGCGCTCTCTCTGTGACTGTGTTCAGACCGCTGACAGCTCGAGCGTCAAAGTGACCGGAAGTCATTCATTTTCTGTGTCTTGGACGGTCTTGGGCGCCGAAGTTGAAGTCTGGGCAACTTTATGGTAAGGAGCTATGACGAGAACGGTCCAGTGGTATCCATGGGTGTATAATAATAGGTAAAACACTACTGCGCATATTCAGTGGGCCGCACACCCCTTAAGTAAACACGGAAGCTAGAAAACTTTTTTGGCGTATGCGCGAGGCGAGCAATCCTCATTGGAATAAATAGGCGCCATTTTGCAGTCTGGTAGTTTTTTTAAAAATAATAAATCCATGAGTGTATCCTATGCTAAAGGAGATATGAAAGGAAGCATTGAAGCGTCTTTCCTTAGCATTTAGAGAATTCGAACAACTCTTATCATGTCTGCCACTTAAATACTTTCGGGTAATTTCACTCAGTGCAGTCTATGGAACCTTCCTAAGCAAAAAAAAAAAAAAAAAAATACAACCCCCGAGTGAAAGCGTTCATCCATTCAGGTGCAGCCAGGAAGTGTTTCCTTTTATTTTTCATTCATTCCATTCATCATATATTGTGACATCTAGCGGCACGCCTATCAAGAGTCCAGTAGTGGGAAGCCCCCCCCCACCCCGTGGTCATGTCGTCACGTCGTCACGTCTTATCCTGCGGTTTACACCACGCTGACGTTAGCTTCCGAGTCTGCAGTTAAGGGGAACTTAATTTACAGCGCAGAGCGACCCATCCGCCGTTTTTTGTACCTCTTATTCCCAGCCAACAAATCCAAGACGACGAGACACAACGTGACTTTATTTCATCATTTGGCGACATGAAAACATAATTTTAGGGAAATGGTGATTTCGAGGAAAACTTATTTTAGAATGATGTAAACCGAATAAACACTGTTTAAAATAACAACGATATAACTTTGTAACGTGAATGTGAACGGCAGTGTTTACACATGAATCGTGTTATTGAAACGTGTTATTATTCTAAACGCAATATGCTATCATGTATATGGCCAATATAGGGGCTAAAATAGGTGTTTTATTCCAGCATTTCCTCGAGGAAATTCCTCATTTAGGAACTATTTTTCCTTCCGCACCAAACACTACAAGTAATCCATTTGGCCTCCAATAAATATAATATTCATACATGTTTTTGTCCTGGTTATGGTGCATAATGCACTTGATCCTACCCTGAATTCTGTCTTTTGTTAAAGAGTATTAGCCCATGTATTAATGCTTAATTTAAAGTATTCATAATTAAAGGAAATATTACAGATAGATCTATCTAGCCCAATATTGGTATCCTTTCGATATAAAACAAAATGATCTCTAAATTTGGTGCTCAGCGTTTGAGCCACATCCTACTTTACAGTATGGGTGCAATTCAGTAGGAATTTCTGAATTACAAGACACATTATCACAGGTGTGTTTATTCAGTTACACCACTGTAAAACAAGTTTTCCTCAAAATCACCATTCCCTTAAGATTATATCCTCATGTTGGCAAAGGGTCAAAATAAAGTCATGTTGTGACTCGACGTCTATTGGATGTATTGACCTCGACACAGTTTAAGGAAATGTTTGCTTGGATTGAGAAGTAAAGTCTAATGGTTGTAAATATGTTTATAAACAGATTGAGAAATATAATTATCTACATGCAGCACAAGAGCTGTGCTTGTTGGCACACGACAAGGTAACTGTGAAATTTTTCTTAATACAGTTTGTTTTTCATAGCTATGTGGGTGTTTAGATGAAATAATGTCGTCTATACAACGGTGAAACAACGTGGATTGATGTCGTCTATGAGCCATTGAAACGATGTCAGAAAAAATCTTCACGTCGTATCAACCTCCAGGACCAATGTTGATTAGACGTCTGATCGACGTCGAAATGTTTGCTGGGCTGTTGTGAAAGTGTGTTAGACATTTTAGGTAAAGCCTTAAAAGGTGGGGTACGCAATTCTGCAGAAATCCAATAGCATGACAAATACCACGATATAGGGCGAACAACGACACAGAAAGTAACGTAACTAACGTTAGCTAAGTTGTGGGTTGGAGTATCGCTGTCTGGAGCTGGTTTGCTCCAGACTCACAACTCTCCTGCTACTATAGCTAACGTCACAGTAACAGCATATCTTGGAAAACTTGTAAGTAAGATGAATGTTCGTGGGCAAGTCATTTAACGTTACCTGACGCACAAATCATGGCTGGAATAGTGTTGTGTGGCTCGGTCCGAGCCACTTTGTTTACTTCCCATTTACAGAGCCAGGATTTTTTTTTTCAGCGCACACACTGAACGGGCAGCTAGCGGACCGCAAGGAAATAATTGCTGAATTTGACAAAAAGACATGTATTGGATTAGAATCACCTTTAACCTGTCTGAAACCCACTTTCCTATTTGTGAAAATGCAAAAAACGGCACTGCTTTTTTCACATCTAGACCACATTGGACCAGGTCCAGGTCAAAAGACACTATACTTAGACTTGTCAAATACTTACGATGTCCAGTATTCATTAGTCAAATTACAAAACATTTAGTCACAAATATGAATACAGAAAAAATATTGTGGTGTTTGCTCTTATATTGCCATTGAATACGCAGTTGTTTCTAGTAAGGCCTTCTTCCATGGGTAGCACTGTTGCAAATGGTCCGCAATCCAAACGTCGTGTGGTTTGGAAAACCTAACGTTACCGTACAACCTGAAAAGCAGTGGATTTTTTGTTTGTGCTTCCACATCATGGTTACACTCAGTAAAAAAAATACAGACTCAGTACGCATCATTCGGGAAAATGTGTCAAAGAAAAAGCAAAATTCATTACTTGCTAACTTTGGATTCACTTCCAAAAAGCTGAATCAGAATAACAACGAAAACGTAGCGGAGGCACCGTGCGCTAACCCTGGTGCCTCTGCAGCTACTAGCACATGCACATGGAGTTGGCGGCTCCTCTCCTGCCCAGTCACTCCCCAGAACCAGGTCAAGTTGAGGCTGAGAGCGCCTCTCAGGGAGACGGAGGGGATGCGGTGGCGCTTCTAGCATAAGTGCCCTTCCATCTCGGTCGATGGAAATAGCCCAGGTGAAAGAAAAAGAAACCCCTTTTAAACAGCTTCATTGATTTACAGGCTGACTTACTCCAGACATCAGTCGCATTCAGAACAGCGTACATAGTGGGGAACGAAAGGCTATCTAACTAACCAACTCAGGATTTGTGGAAGATTTGGCTGTCATGAAACACATCCTGCGTGAACTTGTCTGTCTAACCGGAGCGCCCTAAATTGTCATTCTGTATTGTTTTAAAATGATATAAGAGGATTTGTAATATCCATATTACCAATACCATATTGGTAAGGCCAGTCATGTACGCTTCGACTCAAAAACAAATCCATCTTGAGCGGTAAAGTAGTTTATTTTAGCCATTGGAGTTTTGTTTTGTTATTCTGCAGTGAGAAATATTTGTCTTTGCTTGACGGTTATATAACCAATAGCAATAAGAATTCACTGATAAAGAACAGACCAAACACACAATCACTGTAGGGTCAGTAAGTATTTTATTTCACATAACACGGCATCACCCCCAGCAATAATAAGCTTCTTTTGGAGTGTAAAATCAGTAAACATGGGCTAACATATCATTTAATACTACAATACCCACAAATTCA
Organism: Siniperca chuatsi; assembly: GCF_020085105.1. Lineage (NCBI taxonomy): Eukaryota > Metazoa > Chordata > Actinopteri > Centrarchiformes > Sinipercidae > Siniperca > Siniperca chuatsi. The sequence continues at coordinate 19,450,542 of NC_058062.1, forward strand.
TCAAAAATGTTCAAGCATCACCGACCATTAACCGAGAGTAAAAACAGCAATTATACAGGTTACACAGAAATAAACAATAAAAATGTATCCCATAATCAAAAAGTAAGAAAAGACAGTGCTAACGCCGGAAGACATGATTGCATCACTTATTCCATCGCACGTTACTTGATAAAAACATGGCACAGTGGAGCAGACTGACGCATAGAATCGGTTTGTCTGGCTTCATGTTTTTCAGGCAGGCTGAGGCATGAAGTGATGAACAATGGACTGTAACGAGAATTAAATAACATCTGTACTGTATTCGATGCATTTAACTGAATGCTCTTGTCCAAACTGCAACAACAGAGTAATCTTAAATGTACCAACATTATAAGAAGCCCTTATTAAAGAGACAGAGGGACTATTTATGGTATTCCCTAAACAGATTTACAAAAATTTATATTATGGAAGTATGGAAGGCAGGAGAGGACATGGGGAGTTAAAACTGATTTTAAATGTATTGTTTACATGTGATCGTGACAAATGTTTTTGATGCTAACATAATAAAACTTTTAGTCGTGTTTCATGACCTCGACCGTCTGATCGTGACAAACTGGTTGAAACCGGTTTGGTTCTGTCAGCAAATCTTTGAACACTTTCCTGTAATCAAGATTTAATCTTTTGATTACTGAAGAAGAAATATACCAAGAAGCAGCTTTTGGGCCTTCCACATTTAGAAACAAAACAACAAAAGTCACAAGTGGAGAGAAGTAGAGAAGTTGTTAATGTACATTGCTGGAGCTGTAGAAATTGTCTTTACAAATCTTTTACAAAACTGAGAACAAGAGATATAAGAAAAAAAAGAGATATCAGTTAGAGTACAGTTAGAAAACACGAGCAGAGATGTAGTGCAGCGAGTTAATAGTTATCCTGATGATGCTAACAGCAACTAACTGAGCAACTGTAGTACATTCTTATTCACACACACACACACACACACACACACACACACACACACACACACACACACACACACAGCACAGAGAGAAAACGTTACAAGGTTTCCCTTAGGAATTGCATGGATTAAAAAATTGCATTGAAACTGTTTTACTGAATGAATATCTGAATTCAGGCACATGTGTGTTTCTTAAATGCCATAGCTTGATAGCTTGATTGATCTCCCACCACCGGCCCAGAAGTGGACTGCATTATTTAGAACCATTTGTAAATCTAAATCCTGAGCCTTGGTCTTTGCTCTAATAAGTGTGCTTACTTTAAGGGGGAAGTTTAAGAGTTGGCAGGAGCCAACTCATCCCTTTCCCAAATGCTTGACAAATAACTGTTTCAGTGGCAGTAAGAATAATGACAAGGCAATGCAACTGTATCCCACACAGCAACCGTCCACTTCTGACCATCTCCAACATGTGAGGTGTGTTTCATCCAACAGCAGTAAAACACAACTGTGTCTGATAAGCTGAAGCATATCCTTACAAGGATCTAAAACACTACACCTACATCAATCCACTGAACTGGAAATGAAAAGGGAAAGAAAAACATTTATCTTCTCCTTTCCTTCCCTCCATTCTTCATACACATGACTACAAATAAAACTTCCAGAGCTACATTGCAAGTTATCCACCTCATCTGGGTCAAAATACAGCCTGAAAAAATATGTTATCACTTTTATGGGGTTGTCCAATATTGAAAATGTAGCTGAATCGTGTGAATCATGGAACTACTAATTCAAATTAGTTTTTTTAATGACTGAAATTAAACTTACATTTCTGAGGCATCAAATAAAATTAATGCAATGCAACTATCATTTGGCATTTGGTGCTCTCATGGCTCTCGTTTGAGCACAGTGCTGCGACTCAAAGCTCAAAAGAGTCGGCGGCCTTCCAGCTGGCACAGGGGCCCTGAATCACAACCCTGAAACAATAGTTCAAACAGTGACCACTCCCAGTCCCAAACCACTACATTCGAGGTTACTTTGAAACTGATAAACATTGATTTCTTAACAGTTTAAAATGAAAACCTCCAAACCAGTGGTGAAAGTAGATTTACACGAGTACTTTACTAAGGTACAAGTTTGAGAAACTTGTACTTTACTTGAATATTTCGGAGGAAAAGACATTTAACTCTACTACAATTATCTGAGAGCTATAGTTACTGGTTACTTTGCAGATGTTTCAAACTGCAACAACATTAAATCTTGCTTATGTGTTAATGAATCATTAATAATGATAAAATAATATAAGTAGCTATTCAGCTACATAATGAGTACTTAATATACTTTAAGTACATTTGCTAATAGTACTTTTGTACTTGTACTTAATATTTTGAATGCAGGACTTTTACCTAAGTAAAGAATCTGAATACTCTGTCCACCACTGCTCCAAATCCTCCTGCACAACCTGAAATAAATACCCAACGACTCAAACAAGTTACAGACACTCTAAGCATGTCAACAGTTTGCTTTAAAGGTGCCCTGTGGAGTTTTTGACAACTAGAAGCACCATGGAGCAATCTTTTTTCTTTTTTTTTTTACGAGTGGGTCCCTGTTGTGCAAATGTTTTAGGGAGGGAGAAAATGCATTTAACAAGAATGTTAGACCTCAAGGATAGACTCAATTTTTTTTTCATGAGAAATACTGAATGTAAACACAAGTTTTGTTGGTTTACAAGAAAAACACCACAGGGCACCTTTAATGGTCACAACGAAAACTGGCAACCAATGTTAAGGCGTACTAATTTGAGGGAGACACGACACATTAATTAGTAGACGTTGCACAAAAGCCACAGTACCAGTTTGGATGCATTGTACTGTGATTATAGGCAGTAACTTGTAACAACAGTAACACACATTCTCCCTGTAACTGAAGATTTACGTAAGGCATCAAGTAGTTAACTATTGATTCAGGCTGTGGTCCATGGCTTGTCCAGAGATCGGGTGATGGGTCAAAGTAACCCTGAACATCAACTGGAAAAACTTTTATAGGAACCAATCAAAAAGGTTAGACTGGGACTATCATTGTCTAGCTTATAAACTTCTAGTCCCATTTGATATAAAAAATTAAATGACAAAAAAAATTGGGGCTGTTTTGGTCTCTAAGTATCTCTTTCCCTTCATTGAGATTTATCTCTGCTTCAGTCTTATCCGCCATGTTGTACTTCCTTTTTTCCCCCCTCAAACTGTCAGATTTTTAGCAATGACCTTCAACATGGTAAATGGACTGTACTTATATAGCGCCTTTCTAGTCTTCAGACCAATCAAAGCACTTCACACTACATATCACATTCACCCCATTCACACACACTGATGGCAGGTGCCAACTGCTCATCAGTCCAAAGAAACTATTCATTCACACACACACTCACACACCGAAGGCACAGCCCCCGGGAGCAATTCGGGGTTCAGTGTCTTGCCCAAGGACACTTCGACATGTGATCGAACCGCCGACCTTCTGATTAGTGGACGACCCTCTCTAGCCACAGCTGCCCCATAAGTGATGACCATTGCTCCCTCTTTCTTAAAAATCCCCCATCACTGGTTTCATATTCTCAGAGAAAGCAGGGATTGGAAGCATTTCGCATTCTCGTGTTAGGTAGCTGAATCAAAAAAAAACCCTGAAAGTGTTCGTGTTAATGTTGAATAGCTCCTGTTCATGCAGAAAGGCTTTTGAACTTTTTTATTGGAAGAATGTAAATTATAACATTCAGTTGAGGGTTCGGCAGTGCTCTGACGCAGGTGTGTTTACATTTTTGTTGCTGAGCAGGAGGTGAAAAACAGTGCCATTGTGCCCTGTTTTTCTCTTAAATTCACTTTTGTCAGTTTAATGAAGGCTTTTCTGTCTTAAGTCACATAATGGGTTGTTCTTTTAACATTACTGATTCTAGATAATGGATTCTTAATGCTTTCCACGCTTAGCTTAGATGTCTGGAAGGGAATATTTGTCCACATGGTGAGATGCTTTCCGCCATTTTCAGAGGAGCTTCTTGGGCTGGGCTGTGCCTTTGGAGGACGAGGAGGTTTTGGTGTCAGCAGAGAGGAGAGTCATGATGTCTTGGAGCGCTTTACTTATCTGAGCTCCAAATCTGTGGGAGTCCTATAAAGGAGACAAACAAGTGTTAAATCAAAACCACAGAGAGAGAAGGAGGAAGAGACGACAGGATGTGGAAAGAGAGAAGTGGGTAAAATTAGTTAAGTATTATAGCCCTGGATTTTTTAGGCTGATACCAATATTAATATTAGATTTTTTTAACAAACAACCTATACTAAGTGGGACATTTTACAGTGTAAAAATGGACTTGTCAATGCTCTATGGAGGACAAACTATGTAATGGAGCCTCTGTTTCTAAATGAACTCAAACCTAGTTTGGCATTTATATACAGCAATTTCTTGTTACTTATCAACCAACATATACACCAATACAAATATATCTGCAATTAGCTTATATTGGCTGATATAGCAACCTGGCTGATTTGTCAGTTTAGCTCCATTAAGTCCATTCACGAACACAGGATTCCAGAATAAAAATGTGAAAAGGGAACTGAAAACAGACAGCGAAGCACTGCACAGTTTGTTCTGTCCTGTCATGTGCTTTAAGAATAAATGAATGGTGATATAATCCTACTTTATGCTTAGAAAGCCATACTGTACAAACAAATAGGGCTGGGTTAAAAAAACCAAAACGATTTTCCGATTCAAATCAAACTTCATTTGAATTATCCGATATCGATTCATAAAATTCAAGATCGATCTTTAATATATGCCTTTTCCCCTGGATGCGTGAAGCTTTAATCCCGTTAGGGCTTCTGTCCATATAGCCTAGCCTTATTTTCTTGCAGAGGAGCGGCGGAGTGAAGCGCTTGTGCGGTGAGGGAGAAAAACGCTGCACGTTGGTTTTGTTTCTGTGACAAGCAGATTGACAGCTGCAAAAGTTGAACTTGATGCCAAATGCTACAATGCATGTGAGCGATGCCTCAGAATTATATGTAAATTAGGTAGTCAGCACAACACTTGTAAATGAAGAGGTCAGCAGAAACATATCAGGAAGTTAGAGGTTGAGTAAGAGACGAGAAACAGCCTTTCAGCGTCTTTTCGTTTTTGGATGTCTGAACACACAGTAGAGTGGTTAATGTGTGTTCAGACATTACAACAATGGCCACCTCCTCTATTGTTAGTGCAGCAATCATGTCAGTTTTAATTCAATGGACATTACTATACCAGTTGGAGTAAATATAGTTGAAACTGAACTTCAGTGTTTTAAAATTCCAGTGATGCAGGTGGTTAGTTTGGTCTTGGTCACAAATGTGCAGTTAATATATTGAAAAGTAAATGAAAAAGCAAAAGTAACTTAAATACATAGAAAACCATCTCTCTGCTTTTTGTACAAAAGGATTCCTCCCTGTTCACTCTACATGGCATTAAACTTTGTGCTAAATGGCAGCTCTCCATCACTGCTGTTTGATACCAAAACCTCAGTGTGACTACATTATTTTAAGTTAATGATCAGTACCTTATCTAAACACTGATAATAATAATATTAACTTTATTTGTATAGTACATTTCATGCAAAGATGCAGCCCAAAGTGCTTACCAAAAAACTGATGAAAGTAACATAGGCTTTACTCACAGTCTCACTGCAGGAATATTTGGAGGACACGTGGAAGTTGATCATATCTTCACCCACAATGATGTAAGAAACCCCATAACCGTCATCAGCAACCTGACGTGACCACAGAGATCATATGACCTCAGTGTTAATACCTTACACACCACCATTGTGTTTGTTTACAAACATATAGTCAGCTTCTGACTATAAAAAAAAAACATGCACCCAGTATGCCATTCACATTTGCAGTTACAACTAGAGGAAAGTGTGTGCCACTCACAGGTCCGAACCCTCCGCCCAGCGATACGAAATCAGGGTGGTTCTTCAGATCAAACAGCTCCATCTGCTGAACCGGGGTCTGACTGGTGGAGAGACGCCAAGGCTCTGATAAAACCTGGAATATAAGCGGGAGAGAGAGAAAAAGAGAAAGGGGCGGTTCACCGAAGGACTGATTACATCACCGTCTTTTTGTGTTGTGTCCAAACAGGAAAAATACTTTTACTTATCTGGTAAAATATCTAAACAACTATGCCATGACCTTACATCTAGCGCCACCATCAGGTCAAATTTTAATTTGTCAAAAACTTTGGTTTATAACCAAATACCTGCAAAACTAATGCCATTCCCACCAGCTTCAGTTGTTGTGTTTAGTGCTAATTACCAAATATTAGCATGCTAAGACGTTAAACTAAGATGGTAAACATGGTAAACGTTATACCTGCTAAACATTAACATGTTAGCATTGTCATTGTGAGCATCTTAGCATGCTGACGTTAGCATTTTGCTCAAAGCACCACTGTTTCTCACAGAGCCGCTAGCATGGCTATTAGGGCTGAAATGTTTCTTCGAGCAGCAGCTACCAGGTAGAGTGCACTCAGTGTTAAGTTAATCTAGAGATAACGTGCAGATTTTTCCCCCCATTGACCAATTAATTGAAGAGTAGGTAGAATTTCAGTCAATCAAGATTTTCTTTGGCTGACTATAGCCCTATTTTGCACGGATGATTATTACTGTCGCACAACACTGTTACGCTGTGGACAGGTGATGTGAAAAAGACGTGATTTGATGGCGCAGATTGCAAAATGGACAAAGAGAGAGAAAATAGCGAGGGGTGAAGAGAAGAGACAGGCCTAGGAAAACGACAAAGTGTCCAAAATTTTGGATCATTTCAAGCTGAATATTCCCTATAAGGGAATTGATAAAGAATTGGAACGATAAGCAGAATAGATAATGGCATTGGTATCAATACAATCCTATCAATTCCCATCCCTAAACAGCAATCAGTCTAAAACCTGTCTGTGTAAATATTAAGACGCAGCAACATTTGTGTCATAAGGCTGGATATATATATGGCTGAATAATAAAACAAAACACACACGTGAAGTGTGTTGTTACTGTATGTAAGAGTTGCTTCGACACAGTAGTAACTTTGCATATTCTGTGTATGTCACTGAGACGATCAGAAAAGACTAAAACAGCAATGTAACACTGAACAAAACAAAAAGCTTACCTCTTTGAGGAAGGGTGACTCCACCCCCAAGTATTTGGAGACCACATACAGGCAGAAGAGGTGTCTGTCAATTCCAGCTCCAGTCATAGCCATTCGATAAAGGTTCTGGTGCCTCTCTGATGCCAGTCGGAAGAGATGCCTGCATTGCTCCTCTGCCTGTCAAACCAAATCACACTTTCACTGATATCTATAAAATAAAATCACCTATAAATCATCTATAAACTTTAAATTCACCAGAGATACAGCACAAAACAGAATCTGAGCTAATATTGTAACTGTAATTTTTATTGTGACAATATGATGATTTTACGCTGGAGTTTGGATGGACGTTGGGGTTTGCAGAAGTTTAAAATTCTGTGTGAGCTTTTACTTTAAAGACTTGAAAGAGAGCTGAATCATGGAATTTATCAGTACCTCTCCATCCTCTAGAGCTTTGACGAAGGCAGAGCTCTCATTGGAGCATGATCGCACAGTCTCTGTCCGGCCCTCCCTGAACAGACGGGTCATTGACGCTTCGTAAGTCAGACATAAACCTCCACGATCCTTTAGGGAGAGGAGAAGGAGGAGGTGGAGAGAAGAGGTTGCAAACACGTGGTCATTGTTAAAGACACATTTGAAGATTGCAAAGTTAATAAAAACAATGATAATTGTTAATAATTGGCCATCTAAGCTAACATTAATGTACAAGTATAACATAATGTTGGTATCAAGCTATTGATACATTAAACTTATTGCAGTTTGGGTCAAAGAGGTCAGACAACAGAAACAGAGGGGCGTGGGAGAAATCATTTTCAAGGTCAGCGGTATGGAAGAGGAGTACTGAGGATGTGTGAGACAAATAAATCAAAGACAGGCCATGAAAGAACAAAGTTAAATACAAATGCCAGCCAAGACAGGGACATAGACACAAACATATAACAGGAAAGGTCTGTCCAGGAAAGGAGGGTTAATGACATGCTTCCCATATTTGGTTGTGATGACAGATAAACTAAAAAGAAAAGGGGAATCTAGGAGCCAGGAAAAACAATTATCCAATTATACAGGGAGTGCAGAATTATTAGGCAAGTTGTATTCTTGAGGATTCATTTTATTATTGAACAACAACCATGTTCTCAATGAACACAAAAAACTCAATATCAAAGCTGAATATTTTTGGAAGTAGTTTTTAGTTTTAGCTATTTTAGGGGGATTGTGTGTGCAGGTGACTATTACTGTGCATAATTATTAGGCAACTTAACAAAAAAATGTATACCCATTTCAATTATTTATTTTTACCAGTGAAACCAATATAACATCTCAACATTCACAAATATACATTTCTGACATTCAAAAACCAAACAAAAACAAATCAGTGACCAATATAGCCACCTTTCTTTGCAAGGACACTCAAAAGCCTGCCATCCATGGATTCTGTCAGTGTTTTGATCTGTTCACCATCAACATTGCGTGCAGCAGCAACCACAGCCTCCCAGACACTGTTCAGAGAGGTGTACTGTTTTCCCTCCTTGTAAATCGCACATTTGATGATGGACCACAGGTTCTCAATGGGGTTCAGATCAGGTGAACAAGGAGGCCATATCATTAGATTTTCTTCTTTTATACCCTTTCTTGCCAGCCACGCTGTGGAGTACTTGGACGCGTGTGATGGAGAATTGTCCTGCATGAAAATCATGTTTTTCTTGAAGGATGCAGACTTCTTCCTGTACCACTGCTTGAAGAAGGTGTCTTCCAGAAACTGGCAGTAGGACTGGGAGTTGAGCTTGACTCCATCCTCAACCCGAAAAGGCCCCACAAGCTCATCTTTGATGATACCAGCCCAAACCAGTACTCCACCTCCACCTTGCTGGCGTCTGAGTCGGACTGGAGCTCTCTGCCCTTTACCAATCCAGCCACGGGCCCATCCATCTGGCCCATCAAGACTCACTCTCATTTCATCAGTCCATAAAACCTTAGAAAAATCAGTCTTGAGATATTTCTTGGCCCAGTCTTGACGTTTCAGCTTGTGTGTCTTGTTCAGTGGTGGTCGACTTTCTGCCTTTCTTACCTTGGCCATGTCTCTGAGTATTGCACACCTTGTGCTTTTGGGCACTCCAGTGATGTTGCAGCTCTGAAATATGGCCAAACTGGTGGCAAGTGGCATCTTGGCAGCTGCACGCTTGACTTTTCTCAGTTCACGGGCAGTTATTTTGCGCCTTGGTTTTTCCACACGCTTCTTGCGACCCTGTTGACTATTTTGAATGAAACGCTTGATTGTTCGATGATCACGCTTCAGAAGCTTGGCTATTTTAAGATTGCTGCATCCCTCTGCAATATATCTCACTATTTTTGACTTTTCTGAGCCTGTCAAGTCCTTCTTTTGACCCATTTTGCCAAAGGAAAGGAAGTTGCCTAATAATTATGCACACCTGATATAGGGTGTTGATGTCATTAGACCACACCCCTTCTCATTACAGAGATGCACATCACCTAATATGCTTAATTGGTAGTAGGCTTTCCAGCCTATACAGCTTGGAGTAAGACAACATGCATAACGAGGATGATGTGGTCAAAATACTCATTTGCCTAATAATTCTGCACTCCCTGTAATGTTGGTCTTAAAAGCAATGAATATGACCAAAGGTTACTGTCCTGTGCATGGATATTTATAGTCAGTGTCCGAAATTAGCTTTTGACTCATCGGCCAAGGGGACTGGTAGATGAAAAAATCCTTCTGTGTATAAAGCCGCTCAGTCAGAGGAAGATGTTGGTCTTAAGTGCGTTAAAATTCTAAGAGTGAGGTACTAAGTGGTCTCCTCAGAAGGAGTGAGCATTTTCGGAAATGAAACAGAGGAAAAGATAGGCTAGCGTATGTTGAATGAACCCACTTAGCCCACTGAGTCCAGCCAAACTTTAAATTAGCTAAAAGTAGGATTGTAATGTCGCTGAAATGCCGAACCGATTAGCAATTGGATTGGATTCGGCTGTGGAAATAGGACGTTCGTGAAGAGCCAAATCAGTCGTGTAAGTGTAATTTTGCATTAGCCCTGTTGATTTTATTATTTGGGATGTAGTGGAGGGTAAATGCACATAAACACACATTATTTCAAATGCAACTTATGGTTTACTCATCTTTTAATGAGTTTTCCATTATCTAACATTGGACAGTTTAGCCAGCGGACATTTATAGTTTACCCACCTTTTATTTTACCACTACATCCCCTCTGTGATTTTGTCCAATTACTGTTAATATCTCAGGCTAATTTGCTGCCCCGCTCTCTCCCTCGCCCCACACAGCAGCGGGCTAGTGAGGAACACACAATCTCATATTATTCATCTAACAGTAAGATTGAGTAGGGCCTATACAAAATTATGATTATTTTATGTTTTGGAAATGATCCTCTACTGTTACCATAAGTCAGGTTAGGTGGTGTAGAAATGCAGGAAATGTGTTTTAAATGACTTTTTTTCCCCCCGGGGGAGAACCCCCAGGAGCCCCGGCCAATGTTAGATGGGTATTGTGTGGTAGGTAACTTGACGATTAGGCTACCAGGGCGCCCCTACTACAGTATATCCTTCTTTAACTCTAAGATTGTTATTAATAATATCCCAAATAGGATATATTGATATTGTCAACATAACTGTAGGAGACATACCTTATATCAGCTCTCCCCATGCCCGTTTCAATATATTGAAGCATGCAAGCGTTTGGACACAATGAATGATGGGTAGTCTTAACCATGAAGCTGTGATGCAGCCATGACACCTTAAGACAACTTCTTACAAGTTTTATTCATACTGGCCCTGATCATTTACAGGCAACAGTGTGAAACACCATTCCTAGTGGATGTAGTCAGAGCATCATTTCCCCTGGGTTAGCAAATGTCATTTTAGATCATATTACCATCATATGAACCAGCACCACTGTCAGGACTGAATTAATGTGCACACTTGGCCACACAATTAAACATCTATATTCATATTGGCACTTCAGTTCCACAGGGAATAATGTTTGAATATGTTGGGGCTGGACAATATTGAACCAACTTATTTCATTTTCACTGTGGCTGGTGTTTCAGGACTCGCTCGCCAGTTTCGGCCACATATTGTTTTACTGACTCATGACGTGTCTCGATTGAAATGTCATAAATAAAATGTACATTTCTGCCACTATACCACCACAATTGTGTGTTTTGTGCTCATGTGCCTGTCAGTCAAGTGTTACCCTGTAGTATGCCAGTTGTAAGCCGATCTGTATGAATGCGTCGGGGCTGATGCGTAGCTTCTTGATCCGTCCTTTTCCGAACTCTCCGAAGGGAAACACATGGCAGTCCACGTCATCTGCCAGGGCCTGGGCGACAGCCAGGGAGCTGCACACCTGAGCCTGAACCTGGCAGACAGAGAAAAAGAGGCTTAAAAACTGGAAAAAAATGTCATAATATGGACTTGCACTGACATTGCATGTAAAGTTTATTTTTGGCCTAAAGACAAGGGTCATTTAGTTTCACCCTGCTGTTATCAAAATAAAAGAAACATGTATGATACAACTTTCTTTAATTTGTCTTTTGTGCAGTGTCTTTAAAGTTAAGAACACAGTGACAAATAGTATCATCAGTCCAGAATGCAGTTAGTAGATATTTGTTACACTTGACTTTTCACAGATGCCAAGATCCGCCTCTATATTGATCCATGAACCCTTATGCTTCAGAGTTGTGTCCTCAAAACACTTCAGATTCAATCGCATTAAAGGGATCAACGTTCTAGAGTTTAAATTAGCTAATTCATATGTGCCCAAAGCATAAAACACCTTGGTTTGTTTGGGGGTTGGGTCTATTGCAACATTTACCCCCTCTGGGAGACATTTGTGAACATTTAAAGCACAGGGCAAAAAACATGCCCTCGCATTCTGTGTGTAGTTTATCAGCTCATTTAACGGTCGGCATGTGGAACTGTTTTCACATACATTCTGCAAGTGAAGTAGGTGCCGTTCAGTGGTGGGATTTATGTGTGATCACCAAATGTATACTTTAAATACAAGAGTCAATTCGTGGACTTTAAAGAAAATGAAAAAGGGATAAAATGCCATAAGAAAATAGCTTATACAGACAACATACAAGCAAACAACCAGTGGGGGTGGAGATGGTGTTAATACAGCTTATGTCTGAATACTGAGGTAAAGAAGCAAACTGCACTGTGCAATAAGCTAATTAAAAGTGCAGGAAGAGCGCAGCTATAGTGTATGGTAATGGCGCAGTTCATTAAAGGTCGACTTAGTTTAATATTAATAACCACAAAACAACAACTCCTGGTCCCGTTGGTGTTTGGTGCACTCAAATATTGTGCTCATTTATTACTACTGCTCTCTTTTTCTTTCCAAGAATAAGTTTTTGGTTATGTATTTTTAGTCAATGCTAGCGCTGTGGCTCTCATGGCAATGTCAGACTGAAATATCTCAACACAATTGTTGGATCGATTGCCATATAATTTTGTACAGACATTCATGGTGACCAGAGGTTGAATCCAGATTACTTGGGTGATCTTCTTGCTTTTCCTCTAACGCCAGCATATAGTTGAAATTTGTGGTTCAGAGTGAAATGTCTCAAAAGCTATTTGATGGATTGACATGAAATTTGCCACACACATTCATGCCCCTCTCGGGAGGAATTGCAATAACTTTGCTGATCCTCTGACTTTTTTATCTAGCGCCACCATCAAGTCAAAATTTGAATTTGTCTAAAACCTTGGTTTATTTCCAAATACCTGCAAAACTAAACATTCACGTCAGCTTCAGTTGTATTTTCTGTTTAGTGCTAATTAGCAAATGTTGGAAGCTAACACTGTAAACTAGGATGGTGAACATAGTAAACATAACTGCTTAACATCAGCATGTTGTCATTGTGAGACGATAGCATTTAGATCAAAGCACCGCTGTTCCTAAGTACAGCCTCACAGAGCTGTCTGCACGGCTGCAGACTCGTAGTTTTGCTTATTAATTCATTGGTTAGCTAATTCAGAATTATGCTCACTCCTTGTCTAGTATCACTGAGATTTCTGCAAAATAAAGGTTAATTCACCCTTTATTACTTTTTTTATTACGATTCTGACTCTGGATTGGTATATTGTGCATACACATTCTCTTGTTTTCCTGTTGGTTTCTCATTTTCTTTTGGTTTGTTTTGACAGATTGAAAGATAGGCAAAGGGGATGTTGTGATAAAAAATAGAAAGTGGAGCAAGGAAACAGCAATAAAAACAGAAAATGCTGTTTTAGAGAGTGCATGCTCCTCCTTCAGCTCTTTGTGATTGATCAGGTTTACCACACACACCATGACATGGGACCTGGTAAGTCAAATCTTACATTGGGAAAATGCCAATCCAAACAGTGCAGAGGAAGGGCGCTCTAAGGGAAATTACATATACACTACGTGTCTAAATGTTTGACAGAGCCTATTGTTCACTTGCTTTCAATCGGATGTGTGTGTTTGTGTGTGTGTGTGTCAGATTAACCTTTCCATCTAACAAATTAGGTATTATTTTTATTTTAAAGATACCAGACACACTGATACATACAACATATAAACAACATTAACAATATCTAACCTATAGACATAGTAAACTAACACAGCACACACAGATTTTAAAGAAATCCGATGACACATTAAATCAAACACACATCCACAGTAACTCAGTAACAGAAATGTGAACCAATGTAAACTGAGACAAGGCCACTCCTCTCTTGCTTATCAGTGATCCTTCTTAAATACGCTCAATCATGTGGTTTTGGACATATCCTGTACAGGTATTATTTTTAGATGCGAAGCAGCTCGAGGACACAGAAAGCGATTGACACACACTCATTCACTCACTGTCGGTACAATGAAACAAACCTGATTCGGAGACGTTTAAATTTGACTCCAGAGCATTTACTTCTTCGGTTTGGTCTGTTTAAGTTTGAGTCATGTAAATTCCTAGCAAGAAAAAAAAGAACTGAGACCAAACTGAACTCTGGACTTCCTCCTTTATCAGCAAGTCCTTCAGATGACCTTTACTGGTATGAACATCAGAGAGGGTTAATTAATACAGCAAAGAACTCTGTCCAAAAAAACATTCTACTTCAACTCCATGTGTCTTTTATTTACAGTACTGATAACGTGGGACAGATGCAGTTTCTTTCTTTGGCTAATCTTTACAGTGCATCCGGCAATAATTCACAGTGCTTCACTTTTTCCACATTTTGTTATGCTACAGCCTTATTCCAAAATGGATTAGTAAATAGATCCAAAAGTCATTATTTTCTTCAAAATTGTGTTTGAAATTTTTGCAAATTTATTAAAATAACACATGAAAACAATCACATGTACATAAGTATTCACAGCCTTTGCTCAATACTTTGTTGAAGCACCTTTGGCTCCAATTACAATCTCATTGACAGAGTTGTCCCGTAGCCACTCCTTTGTTATCTTGGCTGTGTGCTTAGGGTCATTGTCCTGTTGGAAGATTGCCCCAGTCTGAGGTCCAGAGCACTCTGGAGCAGGTTTTCATCAAGGATTTCTCTGTACATTACTGCATTCATCTTTCTCTCGAGCCTGACTAGTCTCCCAGTTCCTGCCGCTGAAAAACATCCCCATAGCATGATGCTGCCACCACCATGCTTCACTGGAGGGATGGTATTGGCCAGGTGATGAGCGGTGCCTGGTTTCCTCCAGACATGATGCTTGCCACTCAGGCCAGAAAATTTTGTTTCTCATGGTTTGAGAGTCCTTCAGTTGACTTTTGGAAAACTCCAGGCGGGCTGTCATGTGCCTTTTACTGTAGAGTGGCTTCCGTCTGGCCACTCTACCATACAGGCCTGAGTGCTACAGAGAAGGTTGTTCTTCTGGAAGATTCTCCTCTCTCCACAGAGAAACGCTGGAGCTCTTGTCAGAGTGATCATCAGGTTTTTGGTCACCTCTCTGACTAAGGCCCTTCTCCAACGATCGCTCAGTTTGGCTGGGCGGCCAGCTCTAGGAAGAGTCCTGGTCGTTCAAAACTTATACAGATACTGTGCTCATTGGGACCTTCAATGCTGCAGAAATTTTTCTGTACTCTTCCTCAGATCTGTGCCTCGATACAATCCTGTCTTGGAGGTCTACAGACAATTCCATGGATTTCATGGCTTGGTTTGTGCTCTGACATGCACTGTTAACTGTGGGACCTTATATAGACAGGTGTGTGCCTTTCCAAATCATGTCCAATCAACTGAATTTACCACAGGTGGACTCCAATCAAGTTGTAGAAACATCTCAAGGATGATCAGTGGAAACAGGATGTACCTGAGCTCAACTTTGAGTGTCATGGCAAAGGCTGTGAATACTTATGTACATGTCATTTTTCGTTTGATATTTTTAATAAATTTGCAAAGATTTCAAACAAACTTCTTTCACGTTGACATTATGGGGTATTGTTTGTAGAATTTTGAGGAAAATAATGAATTTAATCCATTTTGGAATAAGGCTGTAACATAACAAAATGTGGAAAAAGTGAAGCGCTGTGAATACTTTCCGGATGAAGTGTAGATGATGTAACCTGTAGATCACCGCCCACCACTCTGCTTTAAGAAGATATCTATCAGATCGATCTCAGTTTGTACATGTTAACAGTGAGTCCTCTGTGCACGACAAAGTTAGTCACGGAGTTCCGCAAGGCTGCCCGAATAAGTCCCTTAAGACTCTCCAGTTAATCCAGAATGCTGCGGCATGTGTACTGACAAGAACTAGGAAAAGAGATCATATTTCTCCAATATTAGCTTCTCTGCACTGGCTCCCTGTAAAATCCAGAATAGAATTTAAAATCCTTCTCCTCACCCACAAAGCTCTTAATTGTCTGGCACCACCATATCTTAAAGATCTCTTTAAACCATATTACCCGACTAGAACACTCCCAGGTTGCAGGGTTACTTGTGGTTTCTAGAGTCTCCAAAAGTAGAATGGGAGCCAGAGCCTTCAGGTATCAAGCTCCTCTCCTGTGGAATCAGGTCCCAGTTTGGGTTCGGGAGGCAGACACCATCTCCACATTTAAGAGTAGGCTTAAGACTTTCCTCTTTGATAAAGCTTAATGTTAGGGCTGGCTTGGGTGAGCCCTGAACCATCCCTTAGTTATGCTGCTATAGGCCTAGACTGCCAGGAGACTTCCCATGATGCACCTCTTTCCTCTCTCCTTCTCTCCCTCTCCATCTGTGTGCATTTTTATCCCATTACTGCATCTTACTAACTTGACATCTTCTCTCTCCCATAGTTTTGTGCTTTCTCGTTTCTCTCCTCCTGTCGCTTTCAGCAGGTATTTCTACCGCCGGAGCTGCAGAGACTGGATCTGTGGTTGTGGGCCACCTGTTGCCCCTGTGTTCTTGCTCGGCAACTGCTACTACAGTTATTGTTATTGGCTCTGTTACTAATACTGACATTTTTGTAATTGAACTGAATTGAAGTGTAGTGTAGTGTAGTGTAGTGTATCTTTCGGATGCAAGGTTAAGTTTTGTGTTGGCTGTGCCCATGTGTACATGCTTCCATATTGCTTCTTTGTCGACGGATTTATTTGTAATAACGGAATGACGGAATTGTAAAGAAACTGTATTTTCTGCATTGGACTATAAAGCATCTAAGATCAAAATGAGGTCTCTTTAGGCCAGAATAAGGTTAGGGATCAGTGTCAGGGGACGATAAAAAGTCCTGGCTGATCTCTCTGAGAGCGTTGCTTGGAACAAAATGTGTCATACAAACCTCTCAGTGGATGCCAGAAAATTCTATGAGCAGAAAATAGAAAAACTATTTAGGCACCAATTTGAGCTCATGGGGGAATATCCTTCCACACTTCTCGTGCAGGAGCACAGAACCCAATCTAACAGAGGGAGTGGGAGGAAAAAATTAAGGTGTGCAAAGATGAACGGGTGAGGCACCCATAGTATAGCCATAATACAAGATCCACATCCCAAATTCAAAATTTACAACCCACGGAGTTCCATTGAATATATGAGCTGTGTTATGTTTGTGATTGGCGATGTGTTGTCTTTTGTCATTGATGCTGCCTTTGATCTAACCATTTTTAGGAACATACGTAGGAGAGTGCCTCAATTGCATCTGTTTCATGTTTTCATCCTTCACCTCGGATTTGTAAGTAAAAGAAGGCTTCTATATTGGAGTCCTAAGTTCTAAGACTCAAAAGCAGAAATAAATAAAAAAAAGTCCAAATGCTCCTTAAAACATACAGCAGAGAGTAAGGGAAGTACTTAAGGAGAGACAGAAAGTAAAAAAAATCTACTAATTCAATCAGGTATTCTGCTCCCGCTGATATTATTGCAAAGCAAATAGAAGAGTATTTTGTCATGCCTTTGTTTGCAACGTAAACAACCACTGCTTAGTGGTGCATTCTTTTTTCCTTCATATTGTTGCTAATTTTTTTGTGTAATTAGCTGAGTTTTGTACTGTTTTTTTGTTTAATTGTAATAAGGCTTATTGAGAAAGGCGCTTGTATAGATGATAATCAGTTGTGCACTGGCTGCGAATGTTCATCTATAGAAAATAAGTTTATTGTTATTACTGAGACTCAAGGTTGATTAAATGGGGTATATGTTAAAATGTTAATGGAATTTATTTATTAGCCTAAATGTGTTCTTCAAATGAATATCATCATACAACATATTCATCATCAATAGGCATTTCCCTTTTAAAAATTATAATGCAGTAACATTTACTCAGTAGGTCAGAATTGACCTACTTCTTCCTTTCATCTTCCAAGTGCAATATTACACTGGTAATATTTAATCTATGATTAAAATAGTCCCATACTCTATCCAGAATAGACACAGGTAAAAGTCAAAAGCATGATGAAGCTTTGTGTTCAGAAATTGAGAAACAGATACCAACGTTAAGTGCCTAAACAAAAACGCCCTGTCGTTTAAACATTCCAAAATAGAGCTGTTAAAGATAAACTACCCTGGCCAGAAGAACATCAAGCAATTGTGATGGAAACTTCTGAGGTCGTTCACAGCCTCATCTAAACTTTATACGAGTAAAACTTTTGAAGATGTAGCAGTATTTATTGAATGTGTGTTTGATGTTTTAATGTTCATGCTGTAAATATAGTAATAATCACTCCACAACACAGGCTAAAAATTAATCTGTAGTTAATTCACCAAAAGAAAAGATTAATAGTAAAAAATTCAACACAGGGTGATAAGAATAAAGACGTAAAATGATCAATCTGCTGCTATCAGGCACTCAGGACTACAAAGTCAGAATGTCCCTGATCTCATGTCACAATACAACACATGTTATCAGCGTTGTGGTGTGGATGAACACAAACGCTGTGTGTGAGTGTCTGATCAGTTAAGGGATGTCACAGAACAAAGCGCTAAACATGTAATCGCATGCCATATGCCCATGATGCAGGCTGATTTGCAAACCAGAGCTAGAGAGATGATGAAAATAAGACGTCCTGGTACTGATAATTGGCAGCACACTTTATCAAGATTCCAGTCTGGGAGTCAAACTCCCAGTACAATCCCTAATGAATTGCTTATTGCCCAGTATAGCCACTTTCCTTGAAATCAGTGATTTCGCTTTGCAGACAAAGACATTTTCAGAGGCCAAACATAGACGTGAAGTCTTAGAGACCAGCGGTGTGTTTTGGATGACAGTTAAAACCCTTCAGAGAGGTGTTCAACAGAAAACACACACACACACAGAGACAGGAGAAGATAGATGCGGAAGAACTGGACATTGGAGAAGAGACTATAGGGTCATGAATGATTTTTACACATAGTGGTACCTATGTAAAGCAAATGGCCTAAAATGTTGCGGATAACTGAACCAAATAGACCAGGCCTGACCCGTACAGAAATCATACCAATACATAGTGATGTCAAGCAGAACTCAGTATTACTTCTTAAACATAGGTTAGACCGCTTGTTTGTCGTTGCAAAATTTAAGATGTACTCTCCAACCAGTTTGATCTGATCTGTAGACATTTTTGTTCACTTTAAGTGATGTTTATGATGCTCAGTTGCTATAGCATTATAGTTTCAGTCAGTCCCACACATTTTGACCTTGTGATTTAGACCCATGGAGCAGTCTGATGACACACAGGCTCCTTTTAGATGTTTAGATTACACGCCTTTGCCACACAGTGAGCCTTTTTAATCACTTCTTTTGAACATTTTCACCAGTTCCTAAACTGAACTTAAGGCCTCCCATAGAATTAGCAGATGTTCCTCTTTCTTAATGGGCTTTGCATAAAACAATGTTGACTTTAAAATTTTGCTTCTCCACACAAAGTAACTTTGAAACCAAATATAGTTTGAAGCAATATATCCGATACCTCAAATAAATAAATAAAATAAAAACAGGCTTTGAATCTGTTATTGATCCTGCCTCCTGCCAGTAATAGATTTAAATCTCTAAAGCTAACAAACCTGGGGAATGGTGCTTTGTTCAAGATCTGGAAGCTGTGAATGTGACTGTTCTAGCTGCCATTCCAATTTGACAAATGTACAAATTGTAATTTGGCCTCATGTCTACATTTTATACAGTGGTGTGGTTGTGTTCAGCATTAACTATCTGATAGTTAGTATTGTACCTACAAAACAAGCCTCAAAAGGTGAGAGAGACCTTGTTTACCTGATGGAGGCATGTTGCTTCTGAGAAGGCATGTAAATAGACTCTATTCTCATCCTGGAATGTTTTGACTGAAAGAGGTCACAGAGGATTGGTCGCCAAGCTGTCTACCTAACTGGGGAAGTTAGGGAAAGTCTCCTGCTCTCACTAGACCGAGTTAGTGCCTCCTCCATCATGCAGAGAAGTGCTCCCTCTGCAGGCTTTGGATTCATAGATTCACCGAAATGGACTTTTGTCATTTATGCATACTCTGAACTCTGCACTTGACATCTGCAGGGAGACACTTGAAGGCTGCTCTCACATCAGCACCAGACAATGATCTGCCTTTTTCAGAGACAAATTCTATCTAACTGTTATTTTATTCATAGAGCCCTACCACTAATTAAAAGGTATTCTCTTGCCTCCACAATTGGATATTGTAAAGTGTGCTGCACGCACGGGTGGTACTGATTCTGCTAATTTATAGATTCATATTCTGAAAGCAACGTGTTAGTTTACAGTGCTGCTAAACATGCCCTGCTTAACTCATCTCAGGTCCTTCCTCCATGTAATAGCCCCATTGCACACGGATTCACCACACACTTTATGAATAAAATGGGATATTGTCCACTTATAACCTAAGTAATTAACAGTTTTAATTAAATGTCATACATGGTAGGCCTAATATATGTTACAACATCTGCTATTATGAAGGCACACCATATATAGGTTATCCACACATATATCTGTAACAGTACATGAAATAGTAAAATAAAATCACACAAGTTATATCTCCGGAATGTCTTTTGTCTATCTGCTTGTCTGTCCTCTCAGAGGAGTGAGAGGAGGAGGGGGTTTAGGGAGTCCAGCAAAGGTCATGGGAGAGAGAAGGTTGCTGGGGAAGGCTTATCAATCTCTGGACAGGCCTGGTTTATGAATTCCATATATATGTGTATATATATATATATATAATATATATATATATATGTGTGTGTGTGTGTATATATATATATGTGTGTGTGTGTGTGTGTGTGTGTGTGTGTGTGTGTGTGTGTGTGTGTGTGTGTGGGCGTGCGTGCGTGCTAGAGGCTGTGGCGCAGGGGAGGAAAGAACCTCAGTGCACCTAAGGAAAACGCCACTTTGCTGGTACAGGGAGGATGGGGCCTGAGTTCTCCGTAGTGTAGCCATTTCAAAACTACTTTTGTGCTTGAATGACATGCGATACATACAACTTTTAGCCTAACTGGACCCTGCAATTTTGGGTATGTCCCCACAAGGAAATAACACATCAAAAACATGCAGACACTGAATACATGTTTGAAAAAGTTGATGAGGGGGAAAAAGTAAACAGCAGTGAATGGACTATGAATCAAATAATTAAACTTGCGGTCTTTTAAAAGCCTTGCTGATGCATGCCCGGCCCGTTTCCTCTTCCGTTTCATTTTTCAGTAGGGGTTTTGAAAATGAAACCAACCAGCTGCTTAGGCATTTGTTCAGCTATAAGAATGCAGGGAAAATCCCTGCCTGTCCCCCCAACAGAGCCCACATAAGGAAAAGCTTGCATGCTGCAGCAGTGAGAGCAACGGGACTTTTAGCACAGGAAACCACCTCCCAGTTCACACACTACAGAGTGGTGGTTGTTTACTTAGTTACGTCAATGATTACCATTTACACTAACAAATGCTCTCACTGGACTGTGAACTTTTAACAATTACTCATTGGCCAGACTTGAATTTCTTTTCAAATAAAAAAAATTAAGTTTTATACTTCGAACATAAACAGATAAATAGCTTAAAGCTGAGGATGTAGAATTTGGTCATTCATTCATTGTTAGACAGTAAAATCAGGGGAAATTAGGTGGATTCTCCAAGTTCAACACTTACTTCACTGTTAATAAAAAAGCACCATATGCCTCCATCAACTCTTACATATTTCCATCCTCCACCACTTTATCAAGACTCCTTGTCACGCAGTCTACTGGAAAAAGCAAAAGATTCCACATTTCACATTTACAGCCTTATTCCAAAATGGATTAAATTAATTATTTTCCTCAAAATTCTACAAACAATACCCCATAATAACAACAAGTTTGTTTGAAATCTTTGCAAATGTATTACAAATAAAAAAATGGGGGGAAAAAAAATCACATGTACATAAGTATTCACAGCCTTTGCTCAATACTTTGTTGAAGCACCTTTGGCTCCAATTACAACAAGTCTTTTTGAGTACAATGCGACAAGCTTGGCACACTTATTTTTGGGCAGTTTCTCCCATTCTTCTTTGCAGGACCTCTCAAGCTCCATCAGGTTGGATGGGGAGCGTCGGTGCACAGCCATTTTCAGATCTCTCCAGAGATGTTCAGTCCGGTTCAAGTCTGGGCTCTGGCTGGGCCTCTCAAGGACATTCACAGAGTTGTCCCGTAGCCACTTCTTTGTTATCTTGGCTGTGTGCTTAGGGTCGTTGTCCTGTTGGAAGATGAACCTTTGTCCCAGTCTGAGGTCCAGAGCACTCTGGAGCAGGTTTTCATCAAGGATGTCTCTGTACATTACTGCATTCATCTTTCCCTCGATCCTGACTAGTCTCCCAGTTCCTGCCGCTGAAAAACATCCCCACAGCATGACGCTACCACCACCATGCTTCACTGCAGGGATGGTATTGGCCAGGTGATGAGCGGTGCCTGGTTTCCTCCAGACATGACGCTTGCCACTCAGGCCAAAGAGTTCAATCTTTGTTTCATCAGACCAGAAAATTTTGTTTCTCATGGTTTGAGAGTCCTTCAGTTGACTTTTGGAAAACTCCAGGCGGGCTGTCATGTGCCTTTTACTGTGGAGTGGCTTCCGTTTGGCCACTCTACCATACAGGCCTGATTGGTGGAGTGCTACAGAGATGGTTGTTCTTCTGGAAGGTTCTCAATCCACAGAGAAACGCTGGGGCTCTGTCAGAGTGACCACCCTTTTATTTTAATGTCATTTACTGCCTTAGGTGTCTACATAAATTAATATTACCTAATGATAGCCACTTGTGCCACAACAGCACAAATCAGACCACAAAAGAAGAAAATACTTTCCTAAAGATGTATGTGTTTCATCAAGGTATGTATTGTAGGATGAGGAAAAATCTCCTTTAGGTACTTAACTAACTTGGCACTGAAAATATTGTGTGGTGTATCAGTCTATTCTGGATACTTTTATCTGTCTGTCAAACACACAAGGAGCCACTTCAGTGGTTGGAAACTGCCTGACCAGACATTTCCACCAAAGAAAGATGTGAAACTTGAATCTGTGCTTGTTTGAAATGAAACTGATGTAGTCCACCTTCCTCATGTCATGTAAAAGGCTCATTTGGCACAGTACTATACTCCTCAACTCCTCCACTTTATAGCAAAAACAAATGCACTGGAGCATTTAGTGTTCACTTAACAATGCTATTAACCATTACTCACTCATTACTCACTCACATTATCAACTGACCTTGACAGTTCCCCACAGATGTAAAAGCACACCACTGTTGACTAAATCCTTTTTCTTATTGTTACAGCTAGATTGTATGTTCCTTCTGCCTCTAGACAGCCATTAGGGACATAACAAGTATCATTTCAGCAAATACTTTGAGAAGGTTCAGCTTTATAAAATGATTTCATGGCTGGAATGTTATGAAATGAACATTTGCTAGTTTCAACTAATGGACACTGGAATTACTGATCACAACAAAATTAATTTGGCACCATGTTCTGGCTTTTAAAACACTACTCTGATTTACCTAGGTAGTGCTCAATATAGGAAAGTCAAAATTTAAAAAAAACGCAAAAACTGCTATGACTCTGGTCTGATTTTGAGGATCTTGTTACTCACTGAACTATTTGTCATTTTTTGTTTGGCAGTAGCCCACTTCCAAAGCCATGCTGGCAGGGTTACATGTTTATACTGAACTGAATACCCAAACAAATGCTATCAAATCTGCTCAAGATACGAATCTGACCACATACCATGTGCAAACAGACCTGTTTTTTTTTCCCATTGTCAGAATTCTATTTTGGGGGGCCAGTTCCAGGGCACTGGTGCAGCCATGCCAGTTAGCATGGCTTAGTGGCACAAATAAATGAAATGGAGCCATGATTAATATTATTAGTCCTGCTCACAGCAGACATTTCAAGCAAGTTCTGTAATCACTGATATTTCAGTGCAAATCTAGTCAAATTTCAAAGAATAAGCAGGCATATACCCATCTAAAAATCTATTAGAACCATAAATGTGTGAAATGTACCATGCTTGTAAAGCCCCTGTCATACAATATGTTTTGTATAGTGTAGTGCCACATAAAGTATGTGTATATGTGGTACTAAATAATTTTTGCAATGGTATCACTTCAGACTGTATGGATCTATAAACTGTGGTTACACATCTGACATCAGTATCCAAAGTGATGTATAAAATAGAATGGAAACTGAAATAAAAACTCTGTAAGCAAAGTGACTGGATTTGATTCATTTTTCGAGGTGCGTCTCTCTATATCACTGAGTAAACTATTTTAATTTTTAGCTCTTGATCTTTAGGTCTCTAAAACATTTCATATTACTGTTGTTCCTCACTGAAACTTCAAAACAATCTGAACAATTCTTTGAAATTTTGGAAGTCTATTAAATCCTTAGCTGGAAATAAAAATAATACAGAGTTTCCACCATGACATGGTTTCAAATACAAATTTCCACTTTTATGACGATGATACTGTGCTATACTGCTCTGTGTCTACACCAAACAAGGCCCTTTGTCAACTACAACTTGCTTTTAATACTGTATAACATAACCTGTGTGATTTAAACCTTGTTTTGAATGCTGACCAAACTCATGTTTTCTAATACAAAATCAAATGACTAAATGACTGGGAAGCAGATACATCTGGCCAAGGGATTCACTTTGTGTTGAAAAGTGGTGGGGACATAAGGAAAAAAGTATTTTTTAAACAATCTTCATATGCGATTTTAAGAAATGTAATGAGGAGATCAGTATGAGGTCAGAGTAGATAATTACAGTGGGTCGGCAAAAAAAAACTGCATAACGGCGCATCATAAGGGCATAGCCTAGGCTACTACAAAGTCCAAAATACGAAAATACTCAGCATAAAATGCACAACAACGTCGACCGCACAAGTGACAGTCATCCATCACATCCACAGCTGAAACACCATGTCAATCGAACAATACCAAAATCACATCTACTGTAGAAAGCACAAGTGCATGTCAGTGAGCCCAGCCATAACAATATCCAATATCACTGCCCTAAAATATGACAAAATAGAAACAACTGAAGGAATAACGTTAACAACGTTAGCTAAAGATAATAAAATCAACCTTACCTTTAGATGTTAGGTTAAACTGCCTTGTATTTTTGATTCTGCATACTTTTTTAATGTTCGAGAAACAGAGTTCACAAGAGTTCATGAGTCAAGTTCAACCAATCATGACTCATTCTAGCATAAGGTTTAAAATATCGATATGTGAGAACATGAATTAAACTGTAGTAGGGATTAGATTATTTCAATTTATTTATCCATATTAATTTTAAAACAAACAAACCACTGATTTGATTTTTTATTGTTTTTTTAAAACAAATTATGCTTTTAAAAAGTGATGGAAACAAAATCAGCCATTTCAAAAAGTGGTGGGGGCATGTCCCCAGCATCCCCAGTGTAAATGACACCTAAGCATCTTATAATTCTGTAATTTGTTCTTTGTTTTCATTGTAAATTGTTTTATGTTTGTCTTATGTGCTGCTGCCTGTTTTCGCCAGGACACTCTTGAAAAAGAGATTTTTTAATCTCAATGAGTCTTTTATTCCTGGTTAAATAAATGTTAAATTAAAAAAGTGGCTTTTTATTCATGAGTTGTCAGAAAAGTATGACATCCAGGACTCCATGTGCGATTTTATCAGAAATTGGTCATTGCTCTGTGTGCAGAATGTGGTTGCATGTCATCATCCAGGGGAGCAGAGAGTGATTTCTCATCCCACAGCTAAAAAAATATTGAATTTTAATCGCTACTGCCACTCTGACATAATACATTTAGCTGAGATGAATTTGAACTGCTCAGGAGAGCACCAAAAGTCAACATGGTCTGGAACAGAGTGAAAAGAATCAGACATAACAAAATGGTATATAATGACAGCTGTACCCAATCAGGTCCATTTTGTACTCTACACCAGGCTGTCTGAGTGTGTTGGCTGCACCGCATCCTAAAGTATAGAACAGCATGCGCCAGCTTGTACAGGCAGATACCCGTAACAGAATGAAAACATTGTAGACTACTGAGTGAGGGCAGAATGTTTCAGCAGACACATTCATACACACACATCTTGCAGGGTGTATGTACCTGTACAGGGATGTCCCAGGCGAGCCTCTGGGGTAGGGGTAGTGAGCGGTCCACCTCGCCTTTACAGTGCCCGTCCTCAGTGTAGCCCAGCTGGAAGGCATCTGTGGCCAGGGTGTACTGAAGAAGGGAAGAGATATGCTCATATTTACATCCTAATACACACAACACACAGTCCAAATACACACTGAAATCACTCTCACATTAATTTTTAAATATCTGCGTTAATTCTCTTTTATATGGAGAAAAAAAGATAAAAGCTCTTCCGTTGTGTTTATAAATCAGATAGAAATACAGAATGGCACATTTGGATATGGATGGACACACATTCATGCGTACATTGTGTATGTGCTTCTTTTCATGGTAAACTACTGACAATAGAATGAATGACTAAGTTAAGAAGTAGTTGGTACTCTGTATCTGTGGCAAAAGTTAAAGATTGGTCATTCAGGATAATTCCACTCCCATCTAGACAGAAGTGCTTCGCCCCAGTAGGTGTGATAATGTAGCATTTATGGCGGAGCCTCATCGCCCGATCAGCACTTCAGCAGGCCCACATGGTGCCTGGAAAATGAACCCCTGTATCATAACTGGTTAACTTTCCATCATAACTGGCACCGACGCCATCAGCAGTGGACATATGCTCCATTTTTGCACAACTGCTTCTTGAAAAAGTGGTGGTAACAGTGTCATTATTATTTGTGCTGCTTTTTCTTTTAGCATTTTTTCGCCCCTAAACCTCTTTCTCTAAACGCAGCTGTTTCTGTGTCTCTTGTTACTAACTGTTTCACTTCCTTGACTAAAGAGAAACAGACTGTGGTGGATAGATTTTTGGTCAGCAGATGTGTCAAATTTCTGAGACAAACAAAAGTCCATGAACACAGGCACACACGCACCTCCCAAAGGTGAGCCACTGTCGGTGCATCAGCCCAGGAGTGCTCTGCATTCAGTCCATTCTTCCCATTCTTGTAGATCACGATGGAGAAGGATTTATCAAACCACCTGAGGGATGAGAGAAGAAAGGGAGGCAACATCAAGAACAGAGAGAAAAACTAATGAAATGTGTACTTGTTCTATTACTTATTTTCTATATGAATAAAAAAAAATTGATGTGCAAGTCAATATTCATGCAAATAGTAGCTGAGAAGAAATATTTTAGGCACTTTTTCAGTTTTTTTTCCAGGTAATTAAAAAATTAACAACATTTCTTGTATAATTTCAAACACTTCTTAGTAAACCTAGTACTTATGTTTGCCCTGCCGATGAGAATACTGTAAAGTTTCATTCTTCATCCTCCAGGAGATTCAATCTCTCTGGTCTCTCTCTCCCTTGTGTGCATGTTGTCCTTGTCTCTCTCTCCCTCTGTGTGTTTTTTAATAGCTGTGATTTTGTGTAGTCTGTCTGCAGTCTGAAGGGTTTTTGGGGGATTATCTGAATTGAGGATCTAAAGATAGAGGATGTTGTTTGCTGTACATATTGCTGCAAACACAGGATAAGTAAACAAGAGTCTACAGCCATGCTAGTGACTGTTGTTTCTACGCGCCTCCCTCAACGTGCCTTTCTCCGTGTCCTCCTCACCTGTCATAACATTTCCCATGGAGCAGGGACTTGGCGTAGCGGTCCAGGTTTCCCGCTGGGTCCTCTCCCCTCATGCCTTGCTCTTCGTCGTCCAAGGTTACAAAGAAGGCTGCCTTCTCGATGGCATCCAGTGACCGCTTGTTGATGCCGGAGCTGAAGTACTGCTTCCTCATCTGAGACCAAGGAATTCTGGGAAGGCGTTACACACACAAACAGTAGAACATTTCAGACCCATGAACAATATTATTATATTATATTAATATTATCACTGGACAATGAGTCTCAAGAGCACAAAAAGGTCATTGAAGAGGAAACTGCAGATGTCCTTCTATGATTAAGATGACACATTCAACTATGACAACATCCCAGATGTTAGTGGAACAATAAGCTGGTTGCATCCTCCCTTTGACATGTTATGGTCATGAATAAGGTTCCAACTGGCAAGACAATCTAAGAAGACTTGAAAAACGCAGTGTGGCCAAAAAGACATTTTGTGTTTTTTTCCATTTAGCTTTTAAACACCCACCAGTATTTGCATACAAAGTCTTAGACGGAAACCCAGTTTAAAAAAAACTGGCGCTGTGGCTCTAGGCATAGTCTGCCAGTCGAATCACCACTTTG
This sequence comes from Siniperca chuatsi, assembly GCF_020085105.1. Classification (NCBI taxonomy): domain Eukaryota; kingdom Metazoa; phylum Chordata; class Actinopteri; order Centrarchiformes; family Sinipercidae; genus Siniperca; species Siniperca chuatsi. The sequence goes on from NC_058062.1 coordinate 19,478,807, forward strand.
GTCCAAACTATCTAACTAATATCTCAACTACCCAGCAAACACTTAATCAGGGAACATTCCCTAAAAGGCTTCTCTAAAGGTTATTTTGAAATGAGTGCCATTCCCACATTCTTGCGAGAGTGGGCCGAGCTGTTAGCGACTGTCAAAACGGTTCAGTGCTGCTTCCGGTCCATGGAACACCGGTCTACCCGTTGATAAAGTGGGATGAAATCATTTAAGGGGTAATTATTAAATATTTGTACTCCCATAACACATTTCCCTTTAAGAATTTTTCACATTATCAACTTTATAGTTTAAGTTACATGTTTACAAAATGTTTGTCTCTGTAGTTCATCATATAAGAGCTAGCTAGCATTTGTTATTGTTAGCTAATCGTCGACGTTAGCTTATTGATTTTGTCTGAATTAAGATCGTGTTTAAAACGTGAAATGTATGATATATGTTTGATATCCTAAACAATAAAACTGGTGCCATGTCTTGGGTAACATTATAGGAGTAGTAACTCTAAACAATATTTAGCTAACTTTTTATTTATTTATTTATGTAAAGTATTTAATTTAACGCTGAGGTTAGCAAGTTAATGGTTTAGGTGCGCTAACATGTTGTGAAGCTTAACTAACAGCTAGGTTACATAAACACCATCAACTGGTATTGATATTTTTGGCATCACTGGGCAACTTAAAGTTAATTTAAGTTAATTTACCGAAGCAGTCAGAGAGGAACGGTTAAGTATCATTTTAAGGTGTACTATTAGCTACTTTTTGTCTTCCTGTAACAGTTAATATGTTAACAGTTACTTTATCTGAATTTTTGGCAGAGGCCCTGAAAAAGTTCTTGTTCATAACTCCTGTCAGTGTGGGAGCAGCACTACATGTGAGACACCGGTCCTAATGTCAGCTATACAGCTAAGAGCCATTCTGTATGAATACGTTTGTTGGTTGGTACTGCATGCGATAATCAGAAAGCTTTTGGTGGCAGGAAAAAGACTTATAAAAAGATTTTAAAAATATTTGGATCTGACTATGATTCAATATGGATTAAAACAAATTGTAACAGTTAAAATAAGTGTTGATTAGAAGTGGTATGAAAACGTTCTTGTCTAAAGAAAGGTGAACTTTCTTTCATTGTGATGGATGAAATGCAAACATATAAAGTGTTCTGTTTCCATGTCATGATGTTGGAGTCCTAATACTCTCATACTATAATACACAGAGCTGTCTCTGTGTCAGTTCATCACGCTATCTGCCCTGCACAGAATGTGTAGTCACTCCAGCCAGACAAAGAGGGTCAAGGAGATTACAAACTGCAAGAGCTGGCACAAGACAGCCTAATGTTGTCATCAAGAGTCCTGGTGACAACAAGCGCTGACAGGAGTAAGTAATTAGAGTTTCAATCAGAATATCTTTTAACAGTTCTATTAATTTTACTTGCCTATTAAAATTAAGAAAAGGTTAGAGGAATGAAGGAAGACAAATCTGTGATTCTTAGATGCATCACTGTTTACAGTTAATCTCCCGGAGCCACCTGAAAGCAAGGATGTTGGAGACTGAGGGTGTGGTTTTAAATACTGCCTCAACAGAACGTTCTGTTGAATCCGCTATCGCGATAGTATTAAACGTACTGGACCTCCGGATACTGATGGCAAAACGGCAACACTCGTTCACAGACATATCGATGCTACACCATTGCAACTCATCTCTGCATGCTGTAGTCTGTTTCCATTTTTCTGTCGCTCTGCACTACGTCACACATTTCGTTGCTCTGATTGGTTGTAGGTCTATCCAATTGCGTCCAAAGGTATTTTGGTCTGGGCCCATTGATAACGCCCCTTGGAAATCCAACATAAACTGAGAGGTTCGAGACTAACCGTCGTCGGGCTAGTGTTGAGCACTAATGTTAACGGTTCAGTGTATCTAAAGCCTAATGTTTTAACGTATAATATAATGACACTTCAACCTTTTCTAATCCGTCTGTAAAGTTAGGGGTACACCTACAAAATTATAGAGATACATAAACTATAATTAACTAACTTTATTCATTAACATCCCTGTAACAGACAGCACTGTGGCGCCGTCACTTTCATAATTTGCATTATCATCTGCTCAGTTGTTGCTCCCTTGTTGGTGCACTTAAGGAATCAGAAACTTGATGAACAGCAAACATTGCTATGTAATTAACCAAAATTAACAATTCACAAAATCCAAATTTGCTTATTGTTTGTCTTCTGGGTTTGTCACTGTGCTAGTGACTGTATGTTGCATAAATGGGAAGGTGGATGGCATCATTAAGCAGCTGTTACAGCCAAAAACTAAACAAAGAGGAGAAGTGTGAAATGTTTATTCAAAGTCCAGTTTTTTTTTTTTAGTTTGCTAAAAATCTGCTAAACATTTGCTAAAAATCTGGCGACATCCTGTCAAGCAAGTTTCAAATCTCTGCAAGTCAAACAAGTACAGAAACCAATGGTTGCCTAGAAAGTAGGGAATCTACAGTGTTAGTGTATGCTTTGGAAAATGGCAGTAATGTAAAGCATACAGGATTTGGGCTTACAAAATCAAAACCACAGACTTTCAAGTCTTTCAATTATGAATCTTCAAAAAAACTGAAAACAAATCTAAAATGTAAATTTCACTTAAGTACTCAAGTACTCGACCACTGTTAAAGATCCAGTGTGAGCTATTGGCAGAAATAGAATATTTATAAGTATGTATTCATTAGCGTATAATCACCTGAAAATAAGTGTTTTCATTACCTTATAATTAGCCGTTTTTATCTACGCAGTTGCAATGCCATGTTTCTATAGTAGCCGGGAAGATCGCCATAATGTAGAGGTGGAGCACAAACACAAACAACAAAGAAACAAACATAGGTGATAAAGAAGCTCCAGCACCTCAACGTCACCAACGTGCATCCACTGGATACACAACTTCCTCAGTGACAGACAAGACCGTAAGTGTTGGCACAGCAGCATCTCCAGCCATCACCACCAACACCGGAGCACGTACACTGATGACTGCACTAGCCCATCTCCCATCACCACAGACGTTGACAATACCTCTGTGGTGACTTATCACCACTCCATCGCTCATTTCACTCAGCAATGTAACAGTAACTATCTACAGCTGAATGTTAAGACAAAGGAACTGGTTATCGACACCCGCGACACATACTGAACTTCCCTGAGCCCCATTTTCAGCAATGGTGAGACAGTCAGGAGCAGGTTGACAGTTTCAAACACCTTGGAATCACACTGGATAATATACTCAGCTTTGATCGACACACCAATGACATCCGCAAACGCTGCCAGGAAAAACTCTAAGCGCTCTCTGTTGCTCCCCACCTTCTGTTACTGCTTTACAAAAGCATAGTTTAATCCATAATACTCTACTGCTCCCTGTTTTCTCACAATGCTGTCTGTCTCCAACAAGAACAGTACAGAGCCAGAGCAAGCCCAAACGTATTTCTCTTCTCTCTCCTCTTCTGCACATGTCTCCTCTGGCTCTGTTATCATCCTGCTGTCTGCTGGGAGAGAGAGACGGCTGACTCAAGCCAAGTTGCCACAGGAGACCGACAATGCCCCGAAATTTACGGAGCTCCTTGGAGCTCCACAAGGAAGACAGGAAATCAGCTAGACAAGCTGCTACATGGGAGCAACCCACACAGGAGAACTGACATAGATCATCTGCTGACCTCCCCTTCAGGCACAATTTGTACTCTGGCCAGCTGAACCACCTGTGATATTTGGGGTTGATGCAACAAATATGGAATCATAAAATAGTTCAGCTGCTGAGCAATGCATTAAGGTGACATTCACTGGTCAATATTAAAGTTTTATCCACTATTTCCTGTGTTTCCACAATTTAAGACTTCTTAGCATCATTCACCGCTTTATCTGGTATACACTGGTCCTCATGCATTTATTAATTGTTCATCGCTGCAATAGGCTAATGCTGACTAACTATATTTGCCCCAAAAATGAGCTAAAGTTTAACTACATATTATGGTGGAGAATTCTGTAAACTGCTGCTGTTTCCCTACATGCTTTACTACAGCAGATACAGGACACTTAGATGGAAAACAGCACGTTTTAGCCAAAGTTTTGTCCCCTCTGCCGTAGTAGTGTTAAATTCCACAGCTAATTATACACGATTTATTCTGTACAAATGTATTTATGTTGAATGTTGTTGTATGTAAATGTTATGATAAATGATAGTGAGCTGCTGTAGCAAAAGACTTTCCCCCTCAGGGATCAATGAAGTATTTCTGAAACAGATTTCCCTTTTTGGTGGCAATAAAATCTCTCTCGCTCTCTCTTTTTCTCTCCATGCATCAAAACTTTTCAGTAAAAGCGTGGGAAAAGAAAAACACACCCACAGAAGGCAACAGGGGCCATGGACACGCTGCTACAGCAGTATGAAAAATCTGGTGAAGTGGTACAATTGATCACAATTAACCTGGGCTTTCTAAAATACTCACGAAATATCACAGAAATATGCACAAACTCCAGCTCACGAAAACATCTCTTAAGCCGACTTGAGTCAAAAAGCTGAGCGGCAGTTGAGTGAGGTTTTCTGCAGATTGTGTAAAATTATGCTGCAAGTCACAGGGTCACTAAATAGATTTCCTGATGATTATCTGATTATCTCTCTACTGTAACATTCCACAAGCACAAATACAAAACTATCCTGTTGGTGCCACCCACACACACCACAGCTTGTGCCTACTATCTGGCATCAGAGCCGTGTGCCTGAACAACACACTTATAAATGCGCGTCATATAATTATACATCCAAGGTTGATCATTTGTCCTCTCACAGTTGCATTTTTTGTTGTACTGTTGTTGCCTGTGGATTTTTTTTTCCTTATTTGCTTTGGCCAATTCCATTGTTCTGTTCAGTTCTTCTCACTCACCTGTCAATAAGTGTGTTTTTGTGATATGGGTGAATAGGCCCTATCCCTTTTTCTTTGACCCCAAACAATTAGAGGCATATTCACACCCCAAATTGAAGAGTTTGGCATGAAAAGCAGAAAAATCCCTTTTCTTATCAAAATTGAAAAAACACATATTTTCCTTCTGTGATGTAAAAAAAAAAAAAAAATGCTGATGTAAACAAACTTTTAAGAGCAACAGAAAAAAAACAACTTTAGTTTTTAGATTTAGCTTGTCTAGTGTTCAGACTTCAGTATGAGAGCAATAGCAGGTTCAAATCTTCTTTCTGGTGGTGGGCGACCCTTTTGTTAACATTTGATTTTGGAACCTGACATTAACCCAACAGTGCCATGCACTACTGAATTACCACTGAATAAGTTCTACAGACAAAATGCGGCAGCATGCAAAATTAACAAAACACATTCCAATATACTGTATACCACACCAGAGCCTGTGCCCACCCCATTGCTCCTACCTGTCTCCAGCAGTGAGAGCACCAAGTTTGTCCTCTCCAGGTAGCGGGGATGAAGGGTCATCCAGGATCCTCTGGATCTGGTACTCAATCTCCCTGGGAGACAGCAGCCGGCCTGCCCGGTACACCCACAGGCGGAAATAGCGTCCCTTGTGGTACACTGCAATGAACTCACTATCTTGCCAGTGCTGGAGCACATCTGTGGAGGAACGGAGGATTTTTCCACTGGCTCATAAGTCATTTCTATCATCTGCTCTAACAACAACAACACCACATTTTACTGAAGCTTGCCAATTCAGTGAGCAGATGTGTGAGTGCAAAACCCCATCCAACATTAAACTGTGGGATACATCTGCAGCAGTGTGTGTGTGTGTGTGTGTGTGTGTGTGTGTGTGTGTTACCGGTCTCGACTCCTGGTGTGCGTGTTGTGTTGAACATCCTCTCACACTGAGCGGCACACAGAGGGATGACAGTACCTGGAACACGACTCTGACACAGACACACACAATCCCAATATCAATATTTATTGTTTAATGTAACATCCTCTCATATTAATGCTGGTTTCACTTTGGCATTATTTTTCTTCTACACTAGAAAAGAGGACAGTTTGTGTTTCCTAATGCTGGTTAGCAGGTAGGATTATTTTGAATGCAGCCTACCATTTGCAGTTTGTTATATTTACCTCACCTTGTTTAACTTATTATGTTTTTGCAATTTCGTATAATGTTAAATGAAAAGGATCTATATTAGCTTGTTTTTGATGGATGTTTCAGGAATATAAATTGTATGGCATTCGTGCCAATAAAGCATGTTGAAATGAAACTTTTGAATTGAGAGAAAGAAATTACATCACAGCTCATCAAAACTTAAGAGATAAACAAGACTAGCAATCTACAGCCATGCTAGCTAGCTTTCTTCTTGTTTGGCTCTACTGGTTGAAAACATTATACCCATGTATATTTATGCTTAACAGTAGGAAGTTGTGCAGCAACCAAGATCCTTTATGTAAGAATATTTTCTCTTTGCTCTGTGGAAATGTCTTAATTGAGCACTTACTGCTCAATAAGTGAGCACTTATTGCGCAACATCACTTGTAAAATTTGTCTCCTTGCTGACTGTTTGCACTGATTTCAACACTGATATCACCAGTCATCCTTGAAATCATTATAGAAACATTATGGCTAAATGGTCTCATTCTAGACCCCTTGCAAACATGCCATCCTTCCCACACACCCATACAATACAACCCATTGACTCTGCAGAAATGTGTGTCGTCTTACTGGTTTGAGTTCCTCCCGGTTGACCTTGCGGCGGTAGAGCAGCAGGGCAGTAATGGTGTTGCCTGCCCTGGCCGCCTGCACAGGGGTCGGGGTCACATACAGAAAGTCCTGAAGAGCACGCACACAGGACATTAGAATTAAAACAAAAATAGACTCCCAAGATTTATTTCGATTGAAGACAGAAGAACAAACTGAAGAAGAGTAAAATGTTATATTATTCTCTTATCTATCTTGTTAAGACAGGTTAAGGAAGGACAGGTAGTCTCAGTGAGGGATGGAATAACGGTAAAAAGGAAAGACATAAGCAAGAATAGAGGTAAAGAAAAAGAAAAAGAAATGCTTCCAGCCATTTTGGCTAAACTTTATCTCAAAATTCTTTAAGCTGTAAAAATATATAACACATATAATACAATATTTAGCTCAGTCTCTTTCTAAGCTGTAATTCTGTGAAAAGACAGCTGGTTACCATGCCATAGTAGTTACTGTTGACCATTAAGGGACCTCGACTCCTCAAGTAGATGTATTCCTCCCACCAGTCGCTCACCTGGAACCAAAGCAGGACATTAAAGTTGCACTTCTGTTCAGACAGACAAAACAAAACACTTCCTGCACACTTGAGGATAGCCTTTTCTGCACTTTGTACAGAGTGTTTCAAATAGAAAATATCAAGGTTTTCCTGAACTTGAATATCAGTTATCAAAAGAGCAGAAAAATAGTCATTAATCTACATGAAAATGCCACAGATTATCGCTTTCAATAGTCACTTTCTTTTAAAGGGTAATTCCAGTATTTTTGAACCTGAGCAATATTTTTACATATTTTGGGGTCTAAACATTGTGGAAAGGATCCCTACAGGGATAGGTTGTTACTTAATTAATCACTCTTTTAATGCACCACCCAGTGAGTACACTAGCTTAGTGACGCTATTTGAACACACCAACAATGTAATTGCGTGACCAATAGGTGTTATAACACACAATAGGTGTTATAACACACAAACAAGGAGGGTTTGGCTAAAATACTCATGTTGGATCATCCAGCAGTGACTTATACCTTTAGTTTTGACAATCCCTGTCACCACTGGGACTGTTGGACGCTCATTCTTCAAGCTCAAAAGGATTAAAACCTTTTTCAACTTACGTAGTTGGTGGCCCACAGTGCTTTGAGTTTCAGGTAGCGTTGCAGGCGGTTTCCCAGGTTAGACTCAAAGTGATTGGCCAGTTCAGTCATTCGTTTAAACTCTGGATCAGTCAGCAGAGGGCGCACTGACGTCAGGTACTGAGGGAGAGAGAGAGAGAGAGAGAGAGAGAGAGAGAGAGAGAGAGAGAGAGAGAGAGAGAGAGAGAGAGAGAGAGAGAGAGAGAGCGAGCGAGCATCATTTAAAATCTGGTCCTGTGGTTATGAAATTATCATCAATTTCTGTTCTGCTATTTAATTTATTCATTTAGATCATTATATATACACAGTATATACCAGTGTTGGGCAGTAGTGGCATTTCTAGTTTAACTACATTTCCCAGTAGAGTGGTGGTAGCGTCGCTGTTTTCTGAATCAAATAGCTTTTCAGTAGCTCAGCTCTTTTATTGATCAAGTAGTGCGGCAGCATCCACACAAGCTAACGTTACATTTACTCAAGCATTTCGAATAGACTTTCTGAAGCTCAAGCGCAGCGGAGCTGTCTGCTGCGGTCTGAAATAAAACTGCTAAGGATCGGTACGTGACGTCACCGTCATACACAGACGCGTGTGTAGCCGACAGAAGCACTTCCGTATGACGGTGACATCACGTACCAATCCTTGGGCTGATGCCTACGACGTCTCTGCTGCAGCGGAATACAGACACGCGAGCTGGAGTTTACACATTCAGGTGATTTCCGAAAAAGCTAACACAACCACGGAATAACCTAACCACCACAGTTCAGTGCAGTCTGCAAACACCGGCCAACAACTTGTCAACAACTAACCACTAGCTAGCTACAATTTCTTCACTGTCTGTTGGCAGAAAGTAAATAAAAGCTTCTATGTAGTAAGCTACTTTTGCCATGTTGCTGTAGCTTAGTGAAGCTTCGTTTTATGTAGAGTAACAGGTAGCTTAGCTCACTACACTTTCCAAGTTACTGTGAGAATCAAAAACGTAAACGAAGATTGCACGCCTACTGAATCGTTACCATGTTGAAACTTTTGTACAAACACACACGCAGGAGACGAGGCTTAACAATTCAAAGTGCTGTCCTGCAGACTTGCTGACTGCAGGGAAAAGTTGATTAGCTGTTGCAAACACGCTTACATGTATACAAAGAAACTGGGATATCAGAAAGAACATTGTTTACTGAGGACAGTATGTACTGTAATGGCCATGAGAGGAGAAGTAGCAGTTATGGGGAACAAAGCAGAGACTATAGCAACTTACAAACAGAGGGAGTGTAGGATTCCTCCCCTAGGGCACTGTCAACTCAAGATGGATGGAACCGTGTCCCTGTGACCAGCCTGTGCACCAACAGCTCGCTGACTGTGGTTTACTGAATAGAAAAGATCCTTGTACAAGATATGTTTTGATCCTCCAATGTTTTAATAAACGACAAATTGAGAAATAGACTTTCTCTGGACTGTTCTTCCACAAATAAACAAAACGCGCTGACATTGCCCAACCCCGGTATATACAGAGATACTGTATGTGACGATAAGCCAAACAAAGATGTGTGAATTGAATCCAAAACCACACAAGTGTGTGCCCATGAATATGCTGTATGTCTAAGCATGGGTACAAGCATGTGTGTTCATGTGTGTGTGTGTGTGTGTGTCCACTCACCCTGCTCAGTGTGTCTTTGATGGCAGGAACAGGCAGGTGGGGCAGAGAGGTTTGATAGCTGTACAGTAAAGGCTTCCTGCTTGAAAATAACCTCAGCAGAGTCTGAGATAAACAGAGAAAGACAGAGATTTGAGACACTTTAAAATAGTAACAATAAGATGGCCATAAAATGGTCTTTAAACTCTGGGGACCCCTGCCTTTTTAAAGCATGCCTTACAACTACCACTAAACAAAATTAAATAAAATTTTGTGTCCATGACTCAAAACAACTTTTGCACAGCGGCCACCGGAGGGAGCTGTGATACCAAGTAGAAGCATGGCTCACCACCCAGACTTTGGTGGTGTTGGAAACTCGGCCGTGCAGCTCGAACATCCACTGGTGGTAGGAGAGCAGCAGTTTGAGGCAGAACCTGAGTGTGAGGATGAGGGAGAGCCACAGCAGAGTGCTGAAGACCAGCGCCGACAGCATGGTCTGACCCTGGGCACTGAGCGAGACATGGAGACTGGACAGAGGGAGGGAAAGAAAGAACCATTACTGGCTACGTAACTACAACAGTGTGTCTGTTAGTGTTAAAAAGCAAAATTCAGCACTTCTTAAGACATTTTGAATGTTACCTGGAGCTGAAAGTAGGGACAAAATAAACAAACAAGACACAAAAACATTTCTAAAACCACATTTTGCTGACTGAAGGTAGCTCAAGAACATTCTAATGGGGTGTGTGTGTGTGTGTGTGTGTGTTTGCTTGCATTGCGCTCCTTGTTTAGGCTTGCTGTCTGGCTAATCCAGGGAGCATCTAAGAGCGGAGCCAAGCACAACTGTATTTCCATTTGTGGCAATAAACGTTAAATCTATGACGAGAGTGTTCCTGACTGAATTGGTAGTTTAAGAAAAAAAAAAAGCTGTAAGTAAAATTATTTTTCACAAAAGGTCCAATTGTGGTAAATAAAACTCATATGAAGTACGAAAACACTAAAAATAAAAAAGTATGTGACGCATTTCATTAGGTAACGATACTCTATAAAAATCATTATGTTCCTATGAATATCCTGTTAGAACATATTTCAAATACCACAGATACTACAGTAGTCTGTCCAAACTTGTGCATGATTACAGCCAGCAGGGTGCAGATAATTCACTCTAACAATGATGAGATCAAGGCCAATTACAGATGCAGGGACAGTAATCTGTGAATTAATGCAATTTATCCATCCTAAATAATAGATTTCTGTGGCAAAACAGTAAAAAAAAATAAAATAAAATAAAAATGCATGAGTGTCTATATCCATTGCATATTCCTCATTTCACAGCTCACTCATGTACACACTACGAAAGTACAACAGCAACATCTGCTGGGTCAATGAGGAAGTGAATTTGAGATATTTTTTCAGAATTGCACAAAGCAGGAAAAAGGAAGAAACGCAAATGTAGAAAATTGAGTACAATAACATGTGGTATGGCCAGCAGAACAGAAGGACAGAAGTATTATTAAATGCATTTAGAATGTAATAAACAGAAAATAAAAAGATATATATGCAATGAAATCAAGACAAATATGGGAATAGGAGGAGAACATGACTCGATTACTAAAAATCAAACCAATACACATCGATGCAAATCTAGGAAAACTCTGTACAGTGTGTCTATTGTAAAACTGAACTTTATTTTATTTAACCAATAAAAATGTAGATTTTTCTAAAAATGAAACCAATTAGTTGTTAATTTAGAGAGACCTGTCTTATTTTCTCTTTTGCATATTTATATATTATTATTATATTTACTATTGCTCTTTAATAAAGCAGAAGTATTTCTTATCCGATTACTCGATTAATCGATGGAATAATCAGTAGAATACTCGATTACTAAAGTAATCGATAGCTGCAGCCCTATATGTCTTATACCAGCAAACACTTGTTTCTGACTGACTGGTAGGTGACTGTTGGAATTGTGTATTAGGAACCATAATTCCACTGTCATGCACCAGGTATATTAAACTGCAGATGACCACAGCAGAAACACGTTGCTTCACGTTACCAGTTGACTCAGTGGTGAAACAGACGTGACCATGGCTCAGACAGGCTACAAACAGACTTTTAAAAATGGAGGACGATTAAACAGTATACTTTTATCCTGCTGCAATGGTATAAGTGCTATATAATGCAATGAGACTTCAAAATATCCATAAAACAGAAGCCCCCTTGTTGGTTTCAATACCTTAATATTGATTGAGATATGGAAAATGCACCCTAGTTGTCAAGTTCCTGCTCATCAGAGTGGCCTTGAAACTGGAGCTGTCACATTCAGCTGGCAGTGTTCTCAAGCAGCAATGTGAGTCACAGGAAATACCACTGTTTATAGCCGCCATCACGTCCATTTTTTTGTCATATACCTTGTTGCTTAAACATCACATTTGCAACCACTCATGTCAAAATGAATATTATCAGGGTGGAATGTGGCAGGAGTGTGTGTGTGTGTGTGTGTGTGTGTGTGTGACCATGAGGCAGACAGTGAGTCGGCAATGTCATAAGTATCTAAAGCTACAGTTAGTGAATAGACTGGTAGGGAAGTAGGGGAGAGTTCATCACACCCACACTGCTCCATAATGACTCATCAGCTTTATATGCTAAGAGGTAATGTTTGTTTGGATCAGCCAAACCTAAATCCTTTTTACTCCTGACTGTTACTGTTGCATGACCGACATAACCGACAAACTGCATAAACTCTCTGGTATGGACGCGTATACGGGACTGTATTCAAAAAGTTTGAATTCACATTCAAACGCTATGATGCTGTGATCGATGGACAGATAGATGGATGGAGATAAGAACTGGGAAACACATTAATGTTCACCGTTTGTGTAATACTTGAAAATAGAGCTAAACTGATAAAACAGCTAGAAATATATCGTGCGATGTTAGCTTATTGCAGATATATCTGAATCAGTGTCTATATTGGCCAATAAGTGACGAGAAATCGCAGTTTGTCCACTAGAGTATGGCAGCATATACGGGACAATTCTCAAACGTTAATGTAAACTTGAAATTGAAAATGTAATTCCACAATAGCATTACAATTTTCCACACGTCTTATTTGAGTAAAAATGAAAATGAAAATGCAATAATCCAATTTTCATTTTTATTTTCACACACTTGTGTGGGCGTTCTATGACTATGTTAAAATGAAAATGGAAAAGCTGTTTGACATTTAATTTTCAAAGTCGTACCCCGCTGTACAGTGGACAATATTCAAATGTTAACTCAAATTTGAAAATGATATTGCAATATAAACAATGTAACCTGATTTTCTATTTATGCAAGCAATATTTAAGTCAAAATGAAAATGCAGTTTTCTAACAATTTGAAAATCAAAACTGAAAGACTTTTTCTTTTTGCCGTGGTATTGAAAGAGGTATGGAGTATCGTTTTATTATACTAGTATTGTATCAAAGTTTAAAATTCTGTTATCGTGGCAGCCTCAGTAGATGATTCATGGATCACCAGCTTTATATGCAAAAGAGAAAAGACCAGTCGTATCGTCTATTTTAAGAAGGTAACGATAGACGTCCCTGTGTGTGTCTGTGTACCTTAGTGGCAGGTGTTGCTGTATCTTGGTTATGAGCCCCATGCTGGGATCCGAGCGCATGTACATGGTGGCCAGGATCGCTATGACGACAAAGAGCCAGGAGGAAGGGCTGGCAGGGTACACTCCCTTGATCACCCTGTTCTGTTACCACAGAAGAAGAAAAATAGGCATTGTGATTGTGATTGGTTATTCCTGTTAAGAGTGAACATTTGCAAAACTGATGCTCCCTTCACATTTCCCCTCAAGTAGCTTAAAAGATATACATCTTGGAAAAATGTTCTGACAATAGCACATATATATTCTTGACCTTGATATGCACTTGATCCAAAACAGCTACATTACATGATGTGTATATTGAGTTAGTCACAACATTCATTTGCATGGACCTGAGAGGATTATTAGAGAGATTCGAGAAACTAACAGCTGTGTCTTTGTCACCCCAGCAGGGGCAAAAATGCATGTCAGTACATGTTCGGAAAGGCTCGCCATTCCTCACCTATAAAAGATGGGAATTCACACCCTGTAATGAGGCCTTCAGCATTCAGCTCCCACAGCACACAAATTACATCCCTACACACGTCCTCCAACTTATCACACACACACACACACACATACAAATGCTGATATATCTAAAAAACTGAGGCATCTGTCCTTATCCGTGCACGTGGGGTTGTATGTTGTACAGATTGCAAACTCCTCTGTTACAAACTTGTGATTTTTGACTATGTAAATAAAACTGACTTGACTTGAGGCACTTAGATGAATGTGTAAGTAAGGTTTTACAGTACTTCAAAAATGTTTAAATTTAAATAACATTTCGGATGGCTGAACATTTCTGTTACCAAATACAACTGTGTCTGAGCTTGAAATATCTAAAAGTATAGCAACATGTTTCTTTATGTGTCCGGTTACCCATGACGACAACAACAACAACAACAAAAAAAAGACCAGACACGATATGCATCACAAACAGCTGTTTTAAGATGGATTTGTCCTGTCATTTAATCATGTCTGTCAGTATAACCCACACCTCCCCTCACTGTGCACACACGCACACACACAAACACAAACACACAGCGCTCGAAACACACAGGGATTTCCCATCATCCTCACCCTCATGCGGCTGACTCGTTTCTTCCAGGATCGTACTCCGGACAGGTAGATCTGGTTCAGGGCCTGATAGGACAGCTGCAGGTCAATCCCCTCCGGCGTTATGGTGAACTGGAACGCCACTGCTTGGTGGGCCTCCGCCATCGCTATGGAAACACAAGCGCACTAAATTTTAAAAACACCAATATCACTCCTTGTATTAATTAATAATGAATTGTTTATTAACGGTAGGACAGCAATGGCTACATACAATTCATTACTAGACTGGGACTGCGGCATGATTTATGACAGACTATAAACAGGAATTAATAACCTTCATAAGGTAGCAGGCACCTCGGTGTTTGCTGCCTCTCTCTCTGAGCGCTCTGTGTGACAACACTTCAGTAATTTAATGTGTCAGTGGAATGTTGTTGTCTCACTGAATCCCGCTGCAGCACCGAGAACACGGAGTAAAAGCTTCTCATAGCACGCTGTTCTGTTGTGCAAAGTGATACAGTGTAAAGCCCTGTGTTTAATTAGTAGACGTACAACTTCAACCAAATATTGAAAAACAAAGCTCCATCATTTTTTTTTTGGTCATTTTTTACCTGCTCCTATACAAAATGCATTAAACATTTAGCGTGTATTCGGGAAATATCAAGTGCACTTGAAACAGGAAGATCATCACATAAAGTAGTGAGTATTAGCCATGTAGCCTATACAAACATAAACCAACACCCGGTTTGTCCTACACTGTTGTGTGACTATGTCCTTATATTGCTGGTTGGTTCATCAAGGTTGCCATGACAAATTCCTACACTTTTACCGTGCAAGTGACTCTGAGTCTTACATTAGGGAAGTGAATGGACTGTGCAGAGGTAATGGTCACACTAATGGAAAGTCATTCCTCTTTGTGGCAGTGTTGATTTAGTTTATGAATAGAAACATACTAACTGTTGGGCTCAGAAGACACAGTGCTGCATGCAGTTCACAGAGTATTTATCTCGGTGCCCTGCCTTGGCAGTCAGTCGTTGAGCAACCATTGATGTCAGTCTGACATTATTAATTATTTAATACTTATGAGCTACTAGCTCTGGCATCATACTGGCAGCTAAACAGAATGGAGAATGCAAGTCTGTAATTGGTAAGCAGATTCAATAAACTAACTGGTAACAAGATGCAAAGGTAAGGCCAGGACAGACTATTCTCTTCTTTGAAACAATGCACTATGCAAATGTGCATCCATTTTATCAGCCTAACTACAGGTTCATGCAACAAGTTACACCATCAAGAGGTCAGCAGAGGTCAGTAGGGACGATATGGCCTGGAATTATTTATTATTATATCTAATTTTTCAGTACTTCCCAGCAGTAAATAACAATAATTTCTAATGATATTAATAAACAGATATGATTGACACATGCCCATTATGTGTGGATGAGCTTCATAGCTACTGTAGCTAGCGGTATTAAAAGGTCTGATGGTGCAGCCTGAGACTCCTGCAGCACAGCCCACTGTCACAAGAATCCCACTTTTAGTTTATAGGTGTGTAACATCTCCCGACACTGGCAAGTGTACCTCCAAATCCTGGCTTTCAAACATCTCTTAAGAAGCCAAAAGATGATATCACATGTACAACAGCCATTTTATTTTCAGCAGCAGATGGTTTTGCAGCAGCAGACAGACGGGGTGCTGCCAAACCAAATCAGTCACTGATTGGACAGAAATCCGACAGTGTCCCTGCTGGCTTGGTTGGTTTCTGAATTCTTTTACTCCTTTACTCCCTGTGTAACCTATTCTAGACCCATTGGATGGCAACTAAAGGAAACTTTTTAGTCACTGCTGTGCTGCTCAATTTTTCTGGCTAAATAAACAATGACAACTCGAATGGAAACACATCTGTCAGGTGATAGGTCCAAAAGCAGGACAGGAAGGCATGAGAGCTCTGAAGTCCTGCATTGTTAAAAGGCAGAGTAATGCACAGCTGTTGCAGATTATTGAGGCCTCTGGTACATACTGGAGGATGACGTAGGCCAGTATAAAATATCTCTGAGGTTGTGTTTGTGTGTGCATTAGCTGTGTGTGCAGGCCTCTGTCATCTCTTCCCTTTCTCTCTATCCAGCCAAGCAATTGATTGCTGCATATTTCTCACTTCCCACAGTTATTTCACATAGCTATTTTGTGTGTGTGTGTGTGTGTGTGTGACTGAAAGAAAGAAAGAGAGAACTGAAAAAGAAAGAGAAAGAGAGAGAATGAAGGTGGGAGGAAAAGCGTGGGCATGTAAACTGCACAGTTGTGCAGTTGCTGATGCGGAGAGGGACACACAGAATGTTTGTGCACTTATGAGGACCTCCAAATGATTTACATTCACCTCTAACCATTATCCTTTGCCTAAACTAAACTAAAAGTTAGGAAAAAGTGTTGCAACTTGGAAAACAGGTTAAAAATCTTTATCGTGCAACAGACAAAATATTCTTACATCCAGATGGTTAGAAGATTATTTGAAGATAGAGCAGCAGAAAGTGTTGTGAAACAACCTTCTGAGGTTTTCAAATACTGTATATTTTTAGGAATATTGGATGCTAGGCTCTGTGACTCAAATGTAAAAAGATAATACATGAAGCACCCAAACTGGAGCTAATCCAAATCCAACTGCTGCTGCGGTTACCGGTTAATTATTGGCTGCAAATATTTTGTCTCCAAGGGGAAGTTGATTTCTGGGTTTGATGAGCAACAAACAGAACTGACTTCCATAGATTAAATATACACAGGCCCCAGCAGTAATTTAACATCACTCAAAGAAACACGGATAACGCTTTAAACCTGAGTCATACAACTTTAACTCTTTAAATACCAATAGGTTTTGCTTAAACTTACGCTATACAAGCTTTAATTACTCCAAGAGTAAGCAACAATAAGAAGTAAAAAACTGAGTAGCTACCTGAATAAATGCAGGTGTCAAAAATCACTGTGGATAAAATGTGCAAAATGCAACAATAATTCATGACTATTAGATATTTAATTAAGAGGGTCTTAACTCTAACTGCTACAAAACCTTTGAAAACAAAGGAAAGGTGTGTAGGAGAGTTCAGTAAAGCTACAAATTGGTGTTTGATTCTAAATTGTCGAGACAATGTTGCCATACAGGTCATACCTGCCGCTGTGGAACGGACGGCGCCTTAAAGCAGCAAGGTTCAACCAGTCAGACAGGCTCAGCGCGCGGCAGAAGTAACGCGCGTGCGCGGACTCACACTGTATTACATGTTTTCTCCTGTTCCCTTATTGGCCTGGCAAACAAAAAGTTAGCTCAAATATCTGGCTATCACCGTATTTCTATCTTAATGTATGCAGTGCCACAATTAGCTTATCTGCCATAGGCCTACTTCTTTTGATATATAGCCTTCCATGTTAGAGAAACGTTCTTATTTGGAGGTATAGGCTGCCCTTAAATAGCCTAGGCTATTTACACGACTTTTCCGTAGAGAAGCAGTGGCAAAGGTGGTGTCAGGTCTCAAAGTAGCCCAGAGGTTATCGTTTCAATAAGTTAGGTTTATTTAGCTTTAGCTGTAGGCTAAGTAACAACATAAATACAACGTATTTGTCAGTCGCTTGGACGTGTGTGAATGTGACTGGGCACAACCTTTCGTTTAAGGAAATAGTTTACGTTACTCTGTAAGGCTGCTATGCTGCTCTCCATCACTATATCATCATGTTCCTATGTGGGTGGACACTGGACAGAAACACCCACAACGACAAATACAAACCAGAAAATCAAAACTCATTTAAAGCATGTCTGTGAAAGTAGTGTAGGGCATACATGCCCTAGCCTAGCGTAATATCACTGCTGTTCGACACTCAGTAGTCCATTCATGCTCAGTAGTCTACCATCTCCCACCCCGTGCACACAAAAGCCGACAGAGAAAGCAGAAGGACCGGAATACATTACATTGAGGAAAAACTGGGCCAGCAGTTCGATAAGAGTTGATTAAATGAGACTAAAAATGTACCTCAAGTGTCTTTCGAAGAGCTTTCTCGGTGTGAATGTTGATACGAAAACGTCTGTTTGCTCCCCTCCCTCCTGACAGATAGCAGGCAGCGAAAGTGAGCTTTTTTTTCCCGACCGACAAGACAGCCACTGCCCGCGGACAAAGAGTGAGTGTGGGAGGAGGAGGCAGGCAGCGGAGCTGTCGCCGTGGAAATGTAGGCGTTAACTTATATTCATGTGTTCTGTGGCTGGCTGTTCTCATTCAGCTTTCGTACTTATACCTAAGAAAAGTAATGCACTATAATTCGTATATGACCCACGCAATAGTGTGCCAGGAGGCAGTGATCACGTGACTTACGCGCCGCAGGCTGGTTATTGTTAGAATTAAGGCATCTCGTTGCATTTCGTTGTAGCCTAATGCATTATAACTTCTAAAATCGATGATCACAAATATTTTTCTCCATCTCATTTTTATTTTAAGGTGGGGCGTGACGTCTCCACTTTGCTTAAGGTTAGGGTTGAGGTAAAGTTTGAGTTTATAGACAACGTTTAAGGTGAAAAGTTGACAAAATGCGGATACCTTATATAGCTATATTCTGCAGGCTGCAGCTCAACTTGTCTGCTTGAATCTTGTTTGTTTGTTTGTTTAATTTGAATGCCCGAAGAAATACTGTCCTCGTTATTATTATTTCTTTTAACCAGGCACTTTCCATTTACACACATTTCTGCCTGAGTTAATATTACCTGCAGCCTAAGCTTTCATTTTTTTTAAAGATTTCTCTGTTTATTATGAGGTTTGCGGGTGTTCCATCACAAGGGAAAACACTGCGTGTAGTTTAATGTCTCCCATTTAGGCTCGTTATTTCCACCATTTAGCCTACATGTTATACTTACTAATAGCCTACATAAGATGGTTCGTCAAAAAGTCACACGGTGGAGCTGTTGAGTGTATGTGAGTCATTCGCCTGGACACCATTCCTCTTTTAATACTAAGTATACTTAAAACAAACTCTGGTCTTTGAACACTCTTGATCAAGTATGCATGAACTGGATTGTTTTAAAATAGTTTCTTTTCTGTGACGCTGGTGTGCAGACCAACATTAGCACTTAAGTTAACTGCACACACAAAGCTAACATTAGCTATACAAGCAACACCTAAAGTCAGTATTTTTATTTATTAGCACAGTTATATTAGGAAATGTTATATGCTATTACAGCGTCAACCAGAGTCATTGGCATTAAGCTAACATTAGCATACAAGCAGCTAATACAGTCAGTTCAGCCGAAGTTTGTATTTGTACGACGGTGTAGTCCCTCATTCGTCCAGGAGTGTTCTATCGTAGAAAAGGTTTCAGTCGTAGTCATCTGGACACTGTTTTCAGAATCAAGACGTTTCGGCTCCCATCCGGAAGTCATTCACAATTGTGATAAAATGGACCGGGAACTCAGAAATTTAAGCTACTCTGTGTTACATAAGCCCTGCCCTCAGGAAGGAGTCTACCTGAGTATCTGTTGATTAGCTAGTTTCAGCTGAAACTGACCTAATAGTTTCCATGATGGCCCAGTAATCAGTAATCAGGCCTATTGTTTTCTGGCTGCACCTCCCTCATCACTGTTAAGTACCTGATTAGCATGTGATTGGCGTGACCAAGGTGTGTTTGTATTTGTACATTTCAGTGGCTGTGATCGTATATTGTTGTTTCTGACACGTAAAGCATAAAACACCCTGGATACCAAAAAGACAGCAATGTTAGTCCTACAATCGGAAGCCAACCGCTAATGTCAGGACACTTTACTGTAAATGATTAGATATTTTTTTAAATGTTGGCTCAATTTGATGACATACAACATCTGTGGGAACACCTACAATTTCCATCATACATTTTAAGACCAGTGTCAAGTGAGGGCTGCGTAGCTGAGACGGTACATACTACTGACATGCATTACCATGCACCTACCCTACATGGTTGTGTATACTACGTTTCTGTGATGCTATGTAGACTGTATCCATGTATTGTGTCATGATAATATGTAGATTGTCTGTTTGTGCAGCAGAGTATAACATACTGTAGCGAAAACAGATTCCACCGGCCTTGGTCATGTGGCTAATAATCTATCTATCTATCTATCTATCTATCTATCTATCTATCTATCTATCTATCTATCTATCTATCTATCTATCTATCTATCACGTTACCAAACCAAAATAGTCTCTGTTCTCCTGTAATGAAGTAATCGGTAATCACATTACAGTTACTGATCTAACAAATAGTTTGTTACGTGCATTACATACTTTATCATTCCCCCTGCTTTTGTTAAAATAATTATTGATGAGATTCCTTATCATATGTGTCTTTCGAAAAAAATCCCCACTATTACCACTTGTTCAAGTGCGTACACTGGCTGAGAGAGGATATGTTAGAGAGAGAGATTCTATTGTGATGGATTCAAACAGATCTTGCAAAATTCCCTCTTTGTTGACGCACCGGTAACCCTATAAACATTACGACATGAACACATTTTCTCTAAAATGAAGTTAAAACATTAACCTTTAGTGGCTGTAACACTAAAAGATTGAAACAATCGATCCCCCAGTCAAAGATGATGAACCTACCCGATACAGGCGGCTACAATGGGGGGAAATCACAGTGGTATCTCACTCCCCATGTCAATTAAAATCAAGTTTATTACAACCTCAGTAACTCCTACATGACAGCACTATTTCATGTTTGGTAAATATTCACGACAATAACGTTAATTGGGGACAACCCTGTGTTATCCAGTCAGTTTTGTACTGATTCGCTTTTTTGTCATTTTGAGTTTCCATTGCTGCCCGTCCCTTTAATCAGTTTTTTCTCTGCATTCATTCAACAGTGGTGCGCCACCACAGCAATACAACTTGCACAACTGATAGAGAAAATGTAATATGACCAATATAGAGCTCTAACATTTTGGCTGTTTCCCTGTTTCCAGTCTTTGTGGTAAGCTGAGCTAACCTGCTGCTAGCGGTAGATTCATGTTCACTTTACAGATATGAGAGTGGTATCTTCTCATCGAACTCTCAGCAAGAAAGTGAATAAGCATATTTCCCAAAACGTTGAACTATTTCAAAATATCATACGTCTAAGTAATGCCAGAATCAGCCTTATAACACAGTGTGATATTTTGGTGTTACTGCAGAATGTAAACTCCCAAAAAAACAAACAAATCAGGCCTCAAAGGGTTATGTAAGGGGCAAAATAATAGCTTACTCAAGTAAAAGAAAAAGGAAAACAAGAAAAAAATGCTAAGGTTAGACTCTCAGCTTAAAGAAGCAGAAAAGGCACTAGCAGATAACCGTCAATTAAATGATTTATACAACAAAAAGTTAGACTATGCTATGTTCAGGCTGAAAAGTAACTTTTATGAAAGTGGCGATAAGGCGGGTAAATTGCTGACCAGGCAATTGAAACAAAAAGATGCTAGCTTTATAATACCAGCAATAAAAAACAAAAATGGGTTTTTAGTGAGCAGTGCTGAGGAGATTTAAAGACTTTTATACTAGGCTTTATGAATCAGAAATAAATCCATCGCCAGAAAAACTTTTTCTGCCTTTTTCTCAAAAATGTATCTTCCAAAGCTGTCAGAAGACCAAAGAGTACAAATGGAGTAAACTACAAAGCAGGAAGTTAGAACTACAATTTTATCACTGAAAGTAGGAAAATCACCCGGACTGGATGGGTTACCAGCAGAATATGGTAACTAAATATTTGTTGCGACTGTGACAGTATGTAAGTGTTTTCCTATGTTTCCACTTGTTTTTCCCCTTCCCTGTGTTTCTTGTTTTCCCCTGTGTGTGTGTGTGTGTGTGTGTGTGTGGGTGTGACTGTTGGCGTGGGCGTAGCCGCCCTTCCCCACTCTCTCTCCTGGCTCTCGGCTCTCTGTTTTCTCTACACACTTGGTTTCTATCAACTTATCATGCCGTCCAGTCTGCTCACCTGCCTCTCATCAGCTCGTCACCTACGGAACGCCATTTGCGCAAGTAACGTCTTGGAGACTTCTCGTTTAGACTACATTGAAACGCGTGTTAACACGTAGAGTTTGTGGTATTAACACGAAATATTTCTACACATTAACAAAACAAATATATATGAACATATATGAACAATACAAAAGGGAAATTTAAGCAAGTCTGGGATCATTTCTTCCTGTACATTAAGGGCTCACTGCGTTAAAAGGTTGTGAGAAAATCAAAGGCTAAATATTATCATTGCTGGAACTGTATGATGTATGAAGATGGGTGCCTTTGTGAAATGTTTTGGGTGCTGTAACTGACTGTCTTTCTGTTTTTGTTGTTGTTTTTTTGTATTGTTTGGTTTGTTTTCCCTCCCTTTTTATAATAATGACAACATAACGTTTATGAGTCATACGTGGAATGACCGATTGAAAAGAAAATGAATAAAAGCTTCAATCCCGGTCGGGCTAAGGACAGGTGAGTCGGTGGTTGCCCAGCAAGCTGCTCTTTTTTTAAATTGTAGGCTTCAACCAAAAGGCGGTGGGGTGCGCCTCGCGTTTTACAACCTGCAAAAAGCACTTACCGGATATTTTAATGAGCGTACCATGAAACAACACAAACACCTGCATATATTTCCATTGTTGTTTATTGGTCAGTATTTCTCACAGGCAATAATAATCATTGTCATAATAGTGCACTTTTCCTTTTTTGTAATTATACTACAGACATTTCTCTTCATAGTTGTCTCATCATCATCATCAACTGTGATTGCAGTTTTCTCGACCCACCCTCCCCCACACACCTCCTCCTCCTCTCTCTCTCTCTCTCTTGAGTTTTTTTCTGACAGGGGGTCATGGGTGGGGTGTGGCGGGGTGGGGGTGGTGGTGGAGGGGAATACGGGCGGGAGACAAGAGATTATAGTCGTACAATTCTAACTGCAGAAGAAGAATGAGCAATAATGATGAGAGGAAGAGTTGTACGGTGACTACAGTGTCGATAAAAGATAGTGAATGCTACATAGATATGGATGGCATACAATGGAGACAGAGACAGGCATACAGCGTATACAAATGTATACAGCATCTGCGTTGAAGTATACAGTGTATACAAGGGGGAGGAGGGGATGATTATATAAGGGGGTGAGATATGTGCAGTTGGGACAAGGATGGGCGTGGAGGATTAAAGAGATACAGTACAAAGAGGAGGAATGGGGGGGTGAAGAAAATGTAAAGTGAATGGGGATGGGGGCGGGGCAGTTAATGGAGGATTGAGGAGGGGTGAGATTTCTTTCAATAAGAGAGTTTTGCGAGCGCGGGAGTCGCCGAGGGTCTCGTGGTGTCTTTGAATGGAATTTGATGCAGTTTGCTCAGAGTAGAGCAAAACGCTGAGCAGCCTTTTTTTTTTGCCTTTCTTTCTGCTTTTGCTCTTCCCGCTTCTGTCCTTTAACTAGCTTCTTTCTTTCTTTCTGAAAGTGGATGTAAGGTGAACTTGACTCTGACCTTGTGTGTAAAAAAAAAAAAAAAAAGAAGAAGAAGAGACTATGACATAACACTCTCTTTTGTGTGTGTGAGTGTGTAGGTTTAAACCTCCCTGACCTTTGACCTTTCAGATGTGTTCGCACCTCACTGCTGGATTCCTCTAAGGGGGCCACGTTGAGCGCCAGGATGGGAAAAGAAAGCCTGTGATTACATGAGGAGGGAGGGGGGGGGGTCACACATTTAAATCTACTGTGAAACCAGCGCAGACTGAGACTGAAAATCTGTCTTGATTATGTCCATTGAGGGTGCTGTGCCACTTAAAAGTGCAGAACTGTCAAGGAGAACTGGGAAATAGTTTTTCCCAAAGCTTATATATATATATATATATTCTGGGATGTTGAATTACAATTGCTAACCACCTTTTCCAGGTTTCCAGGAATTTGTGAAAGACTAAAAAAGTACAGAACTGCAAATGAATGTTGTTCAGCTGTTTCAGTTATGTGTGCAGAGTGTGTGGAGAGATGTGTAATGGTTTCAGTGGAGTGCTGGTTTGCATGAATGAAGGGTTTCACAGGGCACGGATATGATAAGAAAATACATTTGTGTTTGCAGTAACTGTTCATGAATTTTTTTGCATTCTGAACAAGACTGAAAGTCTACAGCCACGCTAGCTGCTCTGTAAGGCTAGTGGTGGTTTGAGCTAAATGCCAACTTCGGCATGCTAACGTGCTCACAAAGACAATGCTAACATGCTGATGTTAAGCAGGTATAATGTCAATGCCATGTTCACCTTCTTAGTTTTACTTGTTAGCATGCTAACATTTGCTAGTTTGCTCTAAACACAAAGTTTTGCAGGTATTTGGTCATAAACCTAAGTATTGGACAAATTAGAATTTTGACCTGATGATGGCGCCAGATGACAAGTCAGGGGCTCACCATAGTCAGAATGATAGTATACATCATCTGAACAAAATTTGGTGCCAGTCCATGTGGTAGATGTTGATATATTTCAGTGGATGAGTGAAAACGTGACCAACTGGTGGCGCTAAATGAAAACTCAGAGGATCACCAAAGTCATTAGGGTTCATTCTGTGGGGATCGTGAGTGTCTGTAAAATTTCCTGGCAATCTATCCAGTGGTTGTTGAGATATTTCAGTCTGCACCGAAGTGGTGGATCAACCGACAAACCGGCATTGCCATCCATAGAGCCACGTCACTAGCCTGGCTAAAAAAGACTTCTAATTTGAAAGGCCTGTGTGTGTGTGTGTGTGTGTGTGTGTGTGTCTTTCGTACACACAGACATCTTTGAACTAAGTCTGTAACATTCCAGCAGCTTTGCATGCTGCTCTCTTTTGCCTCAGGTGCCGATAACCTGAATAACACCTGAATGAAGGAACACACTAAATGAACTGAACAAATGCCTGAAGGAGCGAATGACTCAGCACTGATGAATATCCGGTGGTTCGAGCCTTTTGTTCTAACGCAAAAAGTCCTCCACATGAAGCTTATCTCACTGTGTGTGTGTGTGTGTGTGTGTGTGGAATTTATGTCTAGCGTCGTAAAATGTGAACACCTATGGTAGCTAACAGTGAACATAAAAACTAAACACACAATATAAAGCTGGAAGGTACTTTTGCAGCATCAATTTTCAGAATGTTAAGGGAAAAAGGAGAGGAGTTGTTTTTCAGTTTTCTGAGGGAAAGCTGGTTTGCTCTGCAGTGTCAGACATCTTGAAAGTGGCATTTCGCTGTCTTCAACCAACCCCTGCTTTTCTGTTCATGAAATAACAAACATGTCACAAATAAATAAATAGATAAATACATTTTCAATAAATATATGGAACAAAAATATGTTTCCACTCTTGAAATCATTTCAAAAAAGTTTTTGACATTCACATGGTTAGCGCCGCACTCTATTTTGCTGGTGGCAAACACGTAAATATTTTTTAAAAACACACACACACACGCACACACACACACACACACACAGAGAGAAAGACCAGAGCAGAGTAGAAAGTAAAAAATAATAAAACAAGCAAAATTTCATTCTTAATGTGTGGCTTCATTTTTCCCCACCCCGCCCCCTCCAGGCAGTATGTGCGCAGAGTTTTTATGACAATAGACTCACCCCAGTCCTTTTTCTTCCTTGCTTTCCTTCTTATGAAAAGTACATTATTTGTTCATCTCCACCTCTCTGTCCTCCCTCCATCTCTCCTTTCAGAGAGGCAGAAAGGGCTGAGGCTTTAGTTGGGGCTTTGGCATCACCCTGCATCATTCTGCATCTATTGGCAAACAAAAAGGAACATAGGAAGGGTTTCGGTTGCCTAATTGTGGGTCTAAAAAGCTTAAACACTTGGTTGTCCTGTTTGACCAGCCTCTTTATTTTAATTCCACATTTCCATCATCATCCATCTTGTATTATCATCCATCTTCTATTACTGTAATTTCATGGAATTTAATTCTCCTCTCAGTTAAAGGACAGGTTTGGACTTTTTTCAAGTCTTTCATACAATATTCACATGTCCATATTTCATATTTACATTGAAAGAGTAATTGGTCGCTGTAGTCATTCCTCCTCTCCATACTGGCCGTGAAGTGATCCCTTCCTAAAGTGACTCCATTAAAAGAGATAGGAGACAAACTCCACAGTGAAAAAAAATTCTAAAATTCAGCTGAAGCTAATATGAGGATTTAGCAGTCTGAGTTAGCCAAATGAAATGGGTATCTTTGTCCTGGCCTGGAATTTCTGATAGTAACGATATCTCCCACTTGCTTAAAAGAACTACAGAAATGTCAACAGATTGCTGGCAACATAGCAGCAAAGCCAGAGTTGCTGGCAGTTATATCTGGGTAAAATCCACCATTAACACTAATGCTAATACTATAGATTCAGCTCATTTAAAAGCAGCTATACACAGTTTTTTTGTATCTGGTTTCACTTGTAAACAAGTGGCGGGCTTATTATTTTGTAGCTGGCGACTGTCAATCAACCGTCAAATCAGCTGTAGCTAGCTAGCTAATAAAGCTAATGTTAGCTCCACGAGCTGGTAGAAAACTCAGACTCAGACTGACTCGGTTTAAAATGAGAACCTGTAATATGCGCTTGCTATATACGTGGTATTGTGCTAAACGTACCAAAAAAAAGCTGAGTATCCATTCTACTACAGCCCTATATGCACACCACTTCAGCATGTTGAGAAATGCAAGGTTTGACAGGCCTGCCGTGCTTAGTTATGGCTGCTAAGCTATGATTCGACAACTGCTGTTTGGGGGAGGGGTTTAGCAAATGTTAGTTAGGCTAACTGAGACTGCTGAACCCTCATATTAGCGTCGGCTAATCTTTCACAGTGGAGTCGTACTTGGAAGGGATTGCTTCACGGCCGGTATCTACAGGAGGAAAAACTACAGCAATTAATAACTCTTTCAATGTACATATGGCATATGAATGTTGTCTTGAGAAAAAATCCTCACCTATCATTTAACAGAACTGACTTTCATTGTCGCCTCTATGTTAGCTTACGTTTTTGGCTACTAGTTTTTCTTTTGTCCTTACTTTGCTATCAAATAGATACCTGTTGCTAGCTATCCTCTGTTTTGTCTCCATCCATCTATTCATCTCCCTCTCTTCCAGTGGAAGTTTTCACTTGTGAGACATTCTACGTGTGGTGTGACTAGTGTCCTCAAAATGGGGCTAAATCTAACTGGCTATCCACTTTTTCTCCTCCGTTAAAGGCAATACGGTATCATAGCTTTATTAGTGTAATTCAGAAATAATTGTGGGACTCTCATACACTCAAGGAAAGGTTGCGTCTTGTCTGTCCTATTTTGATATTCACCTAGCTGTAGGGCTACATTATGTAGACCACATCAGATCCATTCTCCGTCATTTCTTCGTCTGTTCTCTTCTGCTCTCAGACTCTTTGAGTGTTAAAGTACAGCATTACGTTTGCTACAGATAAAATCCACTTTAACAATGAAGTCTAAATCAAGACTCTTCCCGTTATTCTTGTACCTTTCTCAAATGACATCCTCATTTTGGTGCTTTGCTTGAGAATACACATTTTGTCTTCATTTAGAAAGTGAGGAGAAGAGAGGAGAGCTGGCTTCCAGTCATGTGACTCATCATGTTTGGTCAGGTGGTGTCGAGGAGACATGATGATAAAGGTGAAAGGTGGCTGGTCAGAAAATGATAAAAGAGAAAGACTTAAAGGGGCTCCGTCATTGGCCAGTATCTTCCTGTGCCATTCTGACTGACTGATGGGAGGTTTCCTGTTGAACTACGTGTTGCTTGTGATTGGTCGGTGGGAATGTCATGTGCTTTCTTGATTCGTCGAAGCGGGTGAACTGTGTGTTTCCCTGGCTGTGAGCTTTTCCTGTATTTCTCTGGTAAGGTGGGACTTTTTGGACAGCCTGTATTCGGACTCGTCCCTCCGGGGTGAAGCTGCCCTTGAAGGCTGACTAGAGATCAGCTCAACCTGCCTCCGCCATCCCCACAAATATACATTTCTGCTAAAATCAGCCATTTGTGGGGAATTCTCCGTCATATCCCTAGATCAGCTTCAAGGAAAAACTTCCCCCTCCCCATTGCTTTGGAATAATGGTAGGAAGCAAGGCAGGGAGGAAGGAAATAGTGAAAGAAAAAATGTGGGAAGGA
The DNA here is from genome assembly GCF_020085105.1 of Siniperca chuatsi. NCBI lineage: Eukaryota > Metazoa > Chordata > Actinopteri > Centrarchiformes > Sinipercidae > Siniperca > Siniperca chuatsi. Next base: position 19,507,072 of record NC_058062.1, read on the forward strand.
TTGAGGGAAGGAAGAGAAAAAGGCCAGGCAGGTGACCCTCGCCTCTCTTCCACAACATTCTTTTCAGGGATGAGACTGCGTCCCGTTGGACGACGAGAGGAGTCTGGTCTTGTCTTTCCCCGACCCTCGCCTTTGTAAGACGGTCCCGCTGCTGCTCCCGCTTCCGCTCCCCCCGTCTGCCGCGCGCTCCTTCTCTCCCCGCTCGGATCCGCTTTCGGAACGCCGGGAGTTCTGACGCGAAGGAGTGCTGGGCTGGCGTGATAGCTGACCATTCTTCTCATCTGAGGGACAAGAGGTAAAATCAGGGAAAGATGTAATGAAACAAACAATTAAACAACTTGTACATATAGCGTGTGTGTGTGTGTGTGTGTGTGTGTGTGTGTGTGTGTGTGTGTGTGTGCTACTTACCAGCCAGTGCCTGCACAGAAGGCTGATCGTGACTACTCAGGAGCTGAGCCTGAATGGTTTCCACCACTCTCTTGAACCTGCGACTGGGACCTGAGAGGAGAGAGGATCAACTTGTCACTCATTTCAGGTTCCCCTGGCGGAGAGAGCATTTTAAAGTTTTTTTAAAGTCTGAAAGTGTGAAAATTGAAACTCCAATTTTAAATACCCAAACAGAAATTTAGCCTCAAGGATATACAATGAAAATATACACACTAAAACTGAAATGAGCATGAATTTGTAGACCAGAGACCATACTTTTAGCTTCATATTCCATATATTCCAGGATCTTTTTAAACCTGCAATAACTGATACGGCGAACGTGTTAGCAAACATTTGTTGCGTGTTTGTCACTAACCAGCAGACACAGAGCGACATTAGCATTAATTTGGAGTCGTGTTACTGTTCACCTGGCAAATGTAGGTCCAATATTCATTCTCTTTTAGCTCTGTTTTTGTCTCCTGAGGGAAATATCTGGCTCTTTAGCTGCTACATACTCCGCTATGTTCACAAGCTAGCTGCTAACTGGGTCTGGCTGCTGTTTGGTGCTGAGCAGGTAGCGTACAGTGGGTTTTTAGAGTTTTTTCACTGGAAACAGCTGCCTGCTGAAGCCGAAAATGCTACGAGACACTACGAGAGCAGTGAGAGTGAACCAAAACAGTAAAATTGTGGGCCTGACAGCTAAACAATGAGCTGAAACTCGCTGTGAAGCTCTGTAAAGCAGAGGGGAGCTGTAGATTCAGGTGATAATCCTCTGTAGGTTCATCACAATGTCATTTCATATATTATTATTATACAAATATTGATTATTGCCACTTTTATGGCCAAAGTGTAAAATTGTGAAAATACAAAGTCCAATTTTAAATCCCAAAAGAGAAATGGGGTAATTTAATCTCAAGCATATACATTTCGAAATATAGATTTAAGATGAAATGAGCATGAATTTAAACATCAATTCAAGACTCCATACTTTTAGCCTTATATTTACTAAATCTACAGCAAATTACCTTCATTTTAGTGTCACCACAATTTTTTAAATAGGTATCAAAGGCGTAGCCCCCCACCCTACACATTTTACACATTAAAGTCCTGTGAATACTTTTCCTGCAGTACACTACATTCTAAGAACATTAGTGTTATTTTGTGTATTCTGTGAGGTAAATGATCATGAATCGTTCATCCAGTTTAAACATCTCCTCTGTTGGTCAATGTTAAACTATCACATTACTAACTTTGTCTAAACATGTTTTAATGTGGCCTACCAACCGGCACTTAACATGTACGGCAGCCAGTAAACACATCCCCCTACCCGTTATTAGAGTGAAGGTGACGCTGTAGATGCCCATCTCTCTTCTTCCTTCCCTCTCTGTTCGTTCCCTCTCTCGCTCCCTCTCCCCCTCAGAGAAAGCAATGTCCACCTACAGGTTCATGACCAGGATTGTTGAATTAGTAAGGTTTGCTCACACACAAAGATTGTTAAAGTTGCATGCACTCTTAGAGCCTCTATGTGATTAGTATTAGTGCATTTCTTTCAGTCCAAAAAATTGAATAATACTTGGAACTTGACAGGCTTCTGGAAGACAGAGGGGCCGCCGGAGGACTTGTACTCTGCCCGGAAACTGTTTTGAGACACCACGCTGTGGCTGAGGGACGGGATCTGGAGAGGCAAAAGAACGCTCAGTGAGAAAGATAAACTCGTTGTCGAGGCTTATCTAAGCTCGATCGTACTCACAGAGAGAAAGGCATGGACGATGTCAGCCTTGATAGAGCTGAGCGGCTTGTCTTGAATCAAAACAAAGATCTGCTCCTCTTTCTCCAGGCTGATGAAGTTACCGAACCAGGACCTCTTTGCCAGTCTGCAAATAAGCGAGGGTATGATACATGACAGATTAGTTACATTCACACATTATGAGTACAAATTAACTAGCACACAAAATGAATTCAGGTTGGATATGTTATTTTTAACTGGCCTATAATGTCTGACACAGTGTTCAGTCAGAGGCACTGACGTCAAGGAATTTGGAACACATACATGAACATTACATCTTCTCTAAATAATTCCAGGAGGTGGGGGTGGTGGAGGGAACTGCAGCAAACAGCACAACAGAAAATAAATAGAGAAAGTGTCCACACAATATGCTGGAATGGATTTGACTGGGGGTCACTAGTCAGCTGGTAGCCAGTCAGCTGGCAAATGAGCCAGTGGTAATGAAGCACGAATAAAACAGCTGATAACAATCATTTAATGCTGATTTTTCTGACGTCAGTGCACTGAGTGAACTATTCTCCATTAATGTTAAATAGAAAACAGACTGCTAGAGGCAAGTTAGCGTGTTGTTTAGATCGACAACACATACAGGAGAGATACATTAAAATGGTAAAACTCCCAAGGCAAAGACTTAATTTAGCATATAATAGTACAGAACTAGGAGAAAGAGTTACTGAAGCCTATGCCTCTTGGTCTGCCAGTACAAGAGAACACAAAGAGACAATGACTGGTACTGGTAAATTTGCAGTAACTGATTTTTTTTGGCCACTTGGGTGCAGCGGAAACGAGTTGTTCTAGAAAACAATGTTAGCAAACAGTTGTCTATTCACACATCCAGCAGATATGGAGCAACATTAGCATTAATTTGGAGCTGTGTTTGAATTTGCAGGAACTGGCCTCCGTCGGTCTCGGAGGCCGTGTCCGGTCATGCTGCTTTAGTCTGAATCTGTGAGATAACCACGCCCCATTCATTTGAATATAACAGATGGAAATAAAAAGAGCTGGGGAATAAATGTGGCATTAGGAAATAAAAGTCCCATGAAATGAATAAAAGTAGTCCTTTTTAAAAGAAAAACCTATTTATTTATTTATAGAACGATATTGACATATTTATATATTTATATTTCCATTTATTTATATATTTATTGCCTCATTTATTTATTTCATAGCCATATTTATTTATGTATTTATTTAATATTGACTTATTACTAATTGACTTATTAGTTACTGATGTAGGTCTGCCTTGGTGAAACTCTTTTTCCCCCTCTCTTTATTGAACATTATAAACATACAGACATTCAGCTGGTAGAGATGGAATCTTGTACAATTCAAGATTCCAATGTGTGAAAAAAAGGGATATCAATCAAAGGAAATATAAAAAAGTAAACAAATGAAATAAAATATACAAAAATAAACATAATAAATAAACAATAACATCAATAAAAGTCAATATACCTTAATCAGGGGCCACAAAAAATTATTCTTTAAAATATAACAATGTGCAATCACTGTTCGTCATAAGGGTTAATACATTAATGTACAAATTGAATTTACCAGAAAAGTATTAAGGCTTGGGAAGGACTTTGAGAATCTTATACTACAAGTATAAGATTTGTAACTGTTTCTGGCTCAGCGCCACAAAAGGTGCATTTAATGTCAATAAATTTGGAAATGCCGTGGTGAAACTACAATGTTCCAAAGATGGACATGTCAGTCATGTTGATCATTTGTTTTTGTGAACGGCCAAATGGCGCATCTCTATATCTTTATCTCCTTTCCTTTCGTAAAGAATGGTCTAGTGTACCCTATAATAAAGGAGATAAGAAAGGAAGCAGTGAAGCACCTTTCCTTAGCATTTAGAGAATTCGCCCAGCTTTTATCATGGCTGCCATTTAGATACGTCTGGGTCATTTCGCTCAGTTAGGAACCTTCCTAAGCAAAACGACCACAACCATACACTGCTTTGTTTCGAAACAAGTTTCAAATTGAAACTGAAAGTTTTTCTCGACCCTGGAAACAGTAGTTAACAAAATCTCTGTTCTGGAGCTTGAAAGCATGAACGCTACTAAATGAACCTTGTGGTGAGATTGTTTTGTCAACTAATATATCAAACTGTTGATATTTTGTTTTGCAAATGGAGAAAAAAGACCAACTCAGACATGTGTGGACTTACTCTGGACTGGACTCCGGAGTCAAACTGGACATGTCCTCTGATGTGGGGACTAAAAAAAGAAAAACAGAGAGAGAAAGAGAGAGAAGAGAGTAGAAAAATGGAAAAGGGCAGTGAATCTTGATGACAGGCCCTAATTTAATTGCCCTAATTAGAGATTGTCACAGAATCAGACATTACTCAACACAGCCACAGGCTGCAGGCTGGGGCATGCTGTAATTTCTTGGTAATAATAGATTCTATCTTGGATGCGAATGCAGAGTAGGAGACCTCTGAAACTGTTAGCAGAGCATCAAGTTCACATAATGGAGAAAAACGTTACTTCATCCTACAGCTTTAGGATGTATTATCTCAACCAATCAGTGCAGAGGACCGACGCCATCATTATTCACTTTGTGTTTGTTTATATTTTTCAACTTCGCTCACCTTGCAGTTTGCGCCGATGGAAGCGCGGCGAGCCCAGGAGGTTGTTTTTGAACGAGTTGAGCCTTGTTCTCCAGTGGCCGGAGCTTGAGGCGGCCAGACCGCCACTGCCGCCTGGGCTGGAGGGCGGGGTCAGCGACAGCGAGGCCCCGCCGGCTCCGTCCGCTCTGGAGGAAGAAGACGAGGAGGAAGAGGAGGGAGGGGTGGTGGAGGAAGGGTGTTGGATTTGGTGCAAAGGTGTGCCCAGTGGGGTGGGCAGCGGTGAGCCCTGCGGCGTGACCTGCGACACAGGAGGAGGGGTGGCAGAGGTGTTAGAGGATGAGTGGACGTTCTTGGACTTGAAGACAGACGGAGAAGGGAAGTTGAAGAAGCGTGGGATGGGGGAGAGGAGTGGGGAGGGGGACGGGGAAGGGGAGCGTGGAGTCTGGAGAGGGAGGGACTTCATGGAGTGGAGCGGGGGCCGGTCAGTGGGGCCCTTTGAGGGCAGGGTCTGGGTTTTTGGGTCAGGCGCTGGGCGGGTAGGCCGAGAGGTGGTGGCACTTCCTGGTTTGGGGTCTTTGGAGGAGGAAGCGGAGGTGGGGGTGACTTCTGGGTGGCTGAAAGTGAAGACCGGGCTCTGATGGGCAGACAGAGAGAGATGGGGAGAAGGAGAGAAAGAGGAATGGACAGATGAGAGAGAGCAATGGTCATGAATTATGATTCATGGAAACGATTCTTCAACAAGCCTCGATCAGATGCAGCAAATGGAAGATGGATTTGTGTGTTTATGTGTGTGTTTTAGTCCCTTTCTGTCGATGTCATCATGTGCACACAGACTTTTGAGTGTCTATAAAATGGGAATGTGTATGACTGAGAATGTGACTGTATGGTGGAAAGGCATGGCTAGCAGTGACAGTCTGAGAAAGAGTTATCAGAGAAAAAAACATCACAGGACATTTGGTTTTGATGGCAAAAACTGATATTTATATACTGAAGCTGATGATAATACATGTATGTTTACTATATACTGTGTGTTCAATGGGAAAAGACTGGAAAGACAGATACGGCAACTTTCTGATACATCTGACATCTAAAACAGTTTTTAGTCCACAACACACATCACTGCAGAGAGCTAACAAAGACTGATTGACTGACTGATTGCAACTGATAAACAAACACTATGTTACTTTCAGGAACCTGTATAAATATCCAAATTATTGCAAGTTAAAGGTTGAGGCTGGAATTATTCTACATTTTTATTCTTGTCAACAATTACTAAGAAAAGACCAAAACCAATGTATTAGATTGTCTCTCAGTGCTACCCGACTTCGCTACTCTGCCTTTGGCACTTAGCCCCAAGCCCACTGGTCCCTATTAAAGATGTACATGTTTAAAAGCTGGTCACATATATGTAGTTTCAGGGCTTAGTATTTCCGTAAAACAACTGGGCACTGTAGTTTTTATCAAACATTACTCAAACAGGAGGAAATATTGCATTTATTAGGGACTATTTGCAGATGCGGATGAATACACATTTTGTGATCACCATCTTACTCAATTATATTACTATATTACAAACTTTTAATTTGCTTTGGAGTTGAACTCCAGACAGCAGGTCAAACCCTGCTGATTATGAATACTAAGGCAGCTAGGTCAGAGGCAATGAATAGTTCTATACCATAGTTAAAGAGAGTAGTACAGAACAGAGTAAAGTTCTTACCCTGGGACTGCTGAGGGGACTGGAGGACAGACCTGTGGACGCTCCGCTCACTGAACGAGACCTTTTGAAGACAGCAACAAACAACATTGAGGTGGATGGGACTTTTAGGTGCAACAATGAAAAGCTATTCCATGTCAGTGCTGGTTCGTACCTCTGGCTGTGTGCATTAGTGTCCAGGGCCCTGCGAGGTGGGGTGGGAGACCCCTGTTCTGTGACGCTGAGGACCTCCAGGCTCTTCCTCTCTGGACGACAGCGGCCATGACGTGTCAGCATGGGAGAGTCCACACGCTTCCTGGGTGGGTCTTGGAGGACAAAAATATTAGTGAAAAAATGGAAAAGTCTAATTTTTTTTACATCTTTTTCAAAATTCTCGTTACAATTTTTGGTGAACTTTTCAATGGTAAAAGCACAGTTCAGAGAAAAAAAAACGACATTTGCTTTCATCAATTAAGCTTTTGTCTTGTTCTCACCTATGTCATTTCTGGGTGGTAGATCCTCGTCTTCACAGCTGGGGTATCGCTCCTTCCTGTCCAACAGGAGGTAGTAGATCATCTTCTCCTGGTTCTCCCTGCAGAAAAAGATGCAGAGAGACACAGAAACCAAAGGTCAGAAATAGAGGAGATAGAAAGATAGCTTTAAGCTGAGTCGGAGAAAAAGTAAGAGAACAAAGGAGAAGACAGAGGTTTGTCAGGTTCGTCACAAATCTTCGGACAACTACAGCTTCACATGTAAATAACTGCAGAAAATTGTAACTGATGAAAGTGATATTTGATAAATTGCTTCTAAATATGGTGAATGCGACACACAGAGTTAAAAAGTCAGCTCAGTTGACATTTTTGTCAATACAAAAACGGTTTGTTAATACAAAAACATTGATTAGTGCAGCTTTAATATAAATGCTTCATGTTTGCTAGCTTATCTTTTTGAAGAGGACTGCACTGCTACTGCTGTTGCATTGTGGGCAGTGAGAAGCCACACCAGTTTGGAAGAGACGGGGAACGCAAGGGATGGGTGGAGGGAGAGATAACAGAGGCAATGTTGACATTGTTGCTCTTGTTTCTGCCATGCTAGGCAGATTAGTGACGTAAGTAATTGACTGGCCACAATGAGACAAAAAAGACAATGAGAGAGAGAGAGACATTGTGAGAGAACAAAAATTGTGTGGGCCTCTGTGAGACTTGACATGTCTGCTCTCTTTGTTTAATGATTGCATATGCCTTTGGATCAACAGGTGCAGTGGAGACGCCGGCTTGTGTTTAGCGTGCTCTCATTTGTTTATTAATATTTATTATGCAGTTGGAAATAAAGCAAATTTATAAAACTGTTTGATTGATGTTTGAGTTCTTCTTGTCATATATTCCAGAATATTTACTCCTCAACAGTGGCGCACATTGATGCACTGCCGTCTCTTCAAAGTGGAAATGTTTGATGGGTTATATTTACTCACTCCTCACTTGTAAGGTCCTGTGTGAGTTTGACCCGGTCTCTGAAGCACCCTAAGGAGTACATGCTTTCCAGGACGTCAGGGTCCAGCTCTGTTAAGGACAGGATCCTCTTCAAACACACCCGGCGAGGGGGCGGCTGCTCTGGGCAAGGCTCATTACGACCACCCCTGACAGGAAAAAGTCAGTGTGTAGTTAAAGCGTGTGCAATTACAAACATCTCAAAGTTTACAGCAAGCACTGATAGACAATGAGGTCCAACATTACACAGGTTTAATGTCAACTGAGGGAGAACTTTTCACAGTCCATTTCACAGTGACATTATTGTGTGGTATGATTCCCAACAAAAGTAGGGTAGAGATAGAGATTTCGGCCATGGTGCAGTACCTTACACTGCTTCCTGCATTTTTCTTCCTAAACGTTTTTAGGATTTCTAGGGAAACTTTTTAAACTCGCCATTTTTAACATGGCCATATCAGCCCATAATTTGCCTATGAGCATCGTCATTATAGTACAAATATCCTGGTCTGAGCATTGGCTTTTCAAAATACAATTTAAGATGGTAACTGCAAACCGAGGTTGTTATTTCACAAAGCAATGCAGGTAGAATTTATGGATTAACAAAGGGCTTTTAACTATATGTTTACCTTTAGTAAAAATGGAAATGCTAGGATAAACCACCAATTAAAACTTAACACTTAGCATTATAGCTGATGATCAGAGTTGGTATGAGGAACTTTGAAAGCTAACCTATCCTGTGATGTGGTAATATGATCGTTCACTTTGAACTCAAAACGGGGTTGAAATTAACAAAAGGAAATAGAGAATTTTACTCTTGCTTTGAAATTGTTATAACGTTGCTGATAACAGTTGGAGCATTTTGAGGTAATTATGAAATGTAAAAAGGAAGGTGTGAGTAGGGGGAAAAGGTAACAAGAAAAATAGGAAGAAAAATGTATGTACTTACTGGTACCAGGGGTGTTTCTGTATTGCTTCCAGCTGTAATCAACAAAAATATAAGACAATATTCAATTCTGACAATAATATTAAACTGAAGGCAGGATTCTGTGTCCTGACTCAAAACAGTATTTTTGCTCATAATGCTAGATTTAGCTGCTGTTTTGCACAGTGATGGTCAGAATGTAACAAATGTGTTTCAGGAATTAGCCTGTCTCAATGTGTTCCTATGAACTTTCTCTATGAACCATGCACCCTGATTTTGTTTATCACATGGTCCAGACTGAAATAGCTCAACAAATACTGAATGAATCCCCATAAAATTTGATGCAAACATTCATGGCCTCCACAGGATGGAAGTGTAATACTTGAACTTTTCGTCTACTTTGTGTTTAGTTCTAATTAGCAAATGTTAGCATGCTAACATGCTAAAATAAGATGGTGAACATGGTAAACATTACACCTGCTAAACATAGGCATGTTAGCGTTTTCAGTGTGAGCATGTTAGCATACTGATGTTAGCATTTAGCCCAAATGCAGCCTCACAGAGCGTGGCTGTAGACTCTTTTCTACTCGTCTAAAGTTTCCCTGCAGTCCAGTCCTAAATCCCCTACTACATAATATATTCTGCAGAAGTCCCCTCTCTGCATTAGGACTGCATACAGTGGTAGCCATCGCATCAATACTGCACAGTATCTCTTGGGCTTGGGAGTAATGGAGCAGCTGCAGTTCTGCAAGCATGTAAAAAGTCAAAAGTGGGCCTGCTGTGAACACTGTATTTGTGCATCTGCAGAGAGGAAACTAGCAAGCAGCTGCATGCAGTGAGAGCTTTGCATTTGTTATCTTGCTCATAAAGCACTGTGTGCAGCACAGTGAGACACTCCAGCATTCCTGTTTCCTGATATGATGTGAATATGATGAAAAAGGGCAAAAATTACAGACGTGTGGATTCATTTTCTAATGTTCTGCTTGCTAGCTACTGATTGGTGGAGTGGTGTGTGGTTTCCATGGAAGCAACTAGCAGATAGACAGAGACAAAGAGACAGTCTGACCTGGTTTCAGGCTCTATTAATCAACAGCTCATCAGACGAAGCAGCAGCTTTGATTAAATTTGCTCTGTTGTAGCTGAATGACTAACTGACCAGGCTTTGTCTTTCTCTTTCTTTTTATTTTACAGCATCATTTGGACCACATTATCACAGTTGTCTCCGTCTTTCTGCCTCCGAAGCATGAATTCATTTCCACCCCACATGCCTGCTTTATCCCAGCTTCAATTTATAACCTGAGTGCAGTGGAATTTCCTCTAGCAGTCCATTCACTCAGTCATCCATTCACATACCCTCTCCCCTCCGTCTCGCTCTGAACTGCCAGTCTCTTTTCAAGCCTTGCTTTCAGGAGGGAAAGCTGGCATTTAGGTGAAAAGGAAGAGAGGTCCTCATCTATTTCACCCTCAGTGCCTACATCCTTCTTTACAGCCACTGATGAAGCCACTTGATACGTCCATTCATTCATATTGTACATACATGCACACACACACACACACACACACACATATATATATATATATATATATATGCCTCTCTTATACATCTTGGTTTCCACGAGTCTCCAAATAAACTTATAACTTGCCTTTGAGGACAGAAATATAAATTCAGAGCAGTCCTGTCATCGCTGACTCTGCCCCTGCCTTTCAGCAGTCCCTTAGGTCTTCTGCTCTGTTCTTTCCACCTTCCTTCACCTTCATCTCCCTCCTTCTGCTCTCGTGTCAGGGTCAGTTTCTGTCACATTCTGAAGCAACGCCTGCGGCTAGGTCTTTTCTTTCCTTCCTCCCTCCTAAATGTTTGGTCCATGCTTCATGTGCTGTATAAACTGATGTGGTGCAATGTGTGGCAACAATTGGCTGTTTGCTAAGCCCCGCCTTCTTTAGTTACTGTTGCTGCTTCCTGTTAAAGTTGGGGTACGCGATTCTGGAGAAATCCAGTACAATGGCAAATACCACGATATAGAGCGAACAACGACACAGTAAGTAATGTAACTAACGTTAGCTAGGTTGTGGGTTAGCAAACTGTCCCTACTGTTGCTGCTGTGAAGCTAACAGCCAGAGAGGACGAGACGGTTTCCCAGAGCCAACACAGCAGCTCCAGACAGCGATACTCACAACTCTCCTGCTACTATAGCTAACGTCACAGTAACAGCATATCTTGGAAAACTTGTAAGTAAGATGAATGTCCGTGGGCAAGTCATTTAACGTTACCTGACGCACAAATCATGGCTGGAATAGTGTTGTGTGGCTCGGTCCAGGTACTATGTTTGTTTAGCAGAGCCAGGGCTGTGTACAAAAACCAGATTATTTTTTTTTTCAGCGCACACACAGAACGAACAGCTAGCGGACCGTGAGGAGATATTCGCTGAATCTGACAGAAAGACGTGTTTTGGATTAGAATCGCATACCCCACCTTTAACCTCTCCATTCATATGCAGTTAAGAATGATAACCGAGGCAGATTTACCATTCAAAATGCTTACTAAACAATACCTTTATTTCAAACAGTGGCAGTCAAAAGCAGGCTTCTCATTTCTAGACGGCAACCAATGATTTTGCTGGCTGAAATGACAGCTATCGCTGACAGATTTTATCAGCTGTAGCTAGCTAGCTAATTAGGCTAACATTATCTATATGAGTTGGTTGAAAACGCTGTCCCCGGAAACTTTTTATTGCTTCCAGCTGACTAATTTTAAAACGAGAACTCTTTGAAAGGGGAATATGAACTTGGTGGTTACGTACATGATATCTGCTAAAAGATGAGGCTAAAGCTATGTGTTCCAGGCAAAAACTCAACATCCTCACCAGTTGATGATCCATGTAGAAGACATGGAAATAAAGAAACAGCACTGTTCTTGTACTGCAGTGTGGAGTTAGTTAGTCCTAGTAATGATAAGTATACTGTATACTTTCACTTTTAACATTAAAAAGGCCTTTAGGGTGATGACTAATTGATGTGTTTGGCAAAGGTACCATGGGATAATGTTGCTTGGGTTTGCTGGATTGTAAACTTTCCCAAATCCAATAAAGAGCAGGACAGAGCTGCTAATGTTTAGAACTGGTTCAGCCGAAGGGCAGCGCTACAGGAACCACTATTTGAGGGAAAACAGACTTTGACACAATGGCTTCCCCACAGTGAAGAAATACTATACAGCTGATGCGCTAGTCGTGAATGTGTTTTTTTTTTCTTAACCTGTAACACCACAAACTAATTAATGATATCCTCCTTGGCGTAGGAAGTAGCGCTCGGTTACTACTATAGGTAGACAGACATGCTAACGTTTGCAGCTATGTTAGAGCAGAAGAACACACTGTTTAATCCATTCTTTGCTCTTGTGCTTTTGAGTTTTTGGTTTTGGAAAGGCAAAAAAAAAAAAAAAAAAAGACACAGCCTTCCGAACCGATGGGCAAATTCACATGGAATCGAATGGATTGCGGCCACTGATAGCACCATGAATTGCGCATAACTTGCAACCGCTATCAGCCCCGTCTCAAGGTCCGATTCACAAAAAATACTGCGCTAGTGATATTTCAGCGTAAACACGCCCATAAAGTTTTGCAGCTGAGTGCAATTTGCCAGTGTTTTGCGTCTGACATGGTTAAGCAACGTTTGAGTCAAAAATGTTAGAAATGCAGTTGCAAGAACAACACTTTTCACTCCTATCTTACAATGTTTGATTTGAAAGAGAGCTTTCATTCGGTTCGACATGTGGGATGTCTCTCGTTTTTCTCTGTTTCACTCTGTATTGAGTGTTTTGTCAGAGTGATTGTTATTTGGGGGCTTTAACTGTGCGCTCTCCCTCATTCCTCTGGGCTCATGGAGAGCTGTTTTCTCTCCTACGCTGCTCTCTGCTGGACTGTTACAGTGCGTAACCATCGTCTCTGTTTCTCACAGCAGCAGGTTTTATGTTGTTTTACAGTTTCATTCCCTCATGGTGAATATCAGGTAGCCTATTGTACTGTCTGTGCAGTCTGCGTGCATATGATGTACTGTGATGCGCTATTGCTGTGTCTGGCTACAATCACTGCTGCCACGATCGCTGGAAAGTCTCGGCGTGACACCCCTTATAAATGCACTTCAGTTACCACCAACTCTCTGAAGACGCTAATAATTTTCACTCTAACTGATTAGCGCTGGTGCTTGTGAATTAGACCTTTTTTGCAATGAGGCTCATTTGCATAGAAGGGACCAATTTTGCATTTATAACATTTTGCAAATGTATGCATTGCACCGGAGCACCGAGACGCTATTTGCTTAGCAGCGCAGTTAGGGTTGCAGTTCACCCTTTGCGGGTGCTTTGAGAATTACACGTTTCTTTTTGTCTTATTTGTGCAGGTTTAGCGAACACTAAAGCCACGCAATCCTTCTGTGAATTTGCCCCCAAGGTGTGGCTCTTACAACAGCCCCCTGCAAACCTTTCAACATGGGGAGAAATCCAAAGCTTGACAGGCCTGTACGGTTGCTAAGCTATGATTGGACAATAGCTATTTCAGTGGAGGGGTTTAGCGAACGGTCAATTATATTCATCATAGCCACAAGATGTGCACCAAGAGAAATATACCTTCAGTAAATATGCTTGAGTAAACTTTTTGACTTGCTTAGTCATGTTTATATGTCACACCTCCTTTCCTCTCCTCCCAGTGACTGACATGGGCTGAAACAATGCCCTCAACATTAAAGATTTTTGGGCGGACAGTGATTTTGATAGATTTTTGCCAATGTGCTCTATGACCTATCTCACCAGTGCACTGCAGTGTATATTTATACTACGGTATTTGAAGAAATGTGTATCTCATCTGGTTCGAAAAAGGAGTTCTCATATTTTTGTTCCATGATTGAGCAAAAACATGATTCCGGAGAGAACCCTCTTTGACTCCAAAATGATGTTTCAGCTTTCTATTTTCAAGCTCCATCTGTAGTTACATATATACATCGCTACAATAAAATTCAAAGTACATTGCCATTAGGTAGTGTATGTGTCTTTTTCTTCTCCCTGGATATGCCCCATTGTCCCTCCCTCCTCACCGTGAGTCTCTTGTCAGCATTGACTTCTATCATTCCTTTAAGCAAAGCTTGGCAGTCAGGAGGTATAAAGTGGGGCATGTGGAATACCCCGCTCTTCACTTTCTCTAGAAGCTGCCGCAGGTTATCATGGTCAAAGGGCAAGGCACCCTGGGAAGGGATGGGAGAGGATGGGGAGAGACAGAAAGAAGATAAAATAGAAGAGGATTAAGAAGAGATACAAAGAGACACTCATTTATGCAAGTAGAACCATGTGATAGCTGTGGTTGGTTGTTTTGTGTGTCAATCAAAAATTCTGTCACACTCAAAATAGTTAAAAGGAACACTAGCAGCCGGTTATCTTAGCTTAGAGGATAAAAATAGTGGGAAACAGCTAGCCTGGCTCTGTTCAAAGGTAATGAAAATAGTGGGAAACAATAATTAACATGTTATATCTTGTTTGTTTAATCCGTACAATTGCTTAAGCATTTGTTCTACGTTTATGAATTAAACAAACAAGATACATTGTGTTAATAAGTGAGCTTTAGAGGTGCTGGTAGGAGGAATATTTTTTTTATCTTTGTCGATCTATTCCTTTAACCTTCCTGTTGTCCATGGGTCAAATTTGACCTGTTTTCAAATGTTTTTATATCAGAAATATGGGGTTCTTTCATCTAATTGCCATAAAAATAACATGGATGGTTCCATACTACGCTCTTATATAAAAAAATAACGATCACTATTTGACTATTTCAATTGTGGGTGTTTTATTCAAATTTATAGCATCTGTGGTCTTCCCAGGTCAAATATGACCCACCAGTAGGTGGTGTAATGGGGTAATGGGTCACACTATTGTGCTTTTCAGGAGATGAACACAAGCACGTGTGCACACACACACACACACACACAACTTCAAAGCTACAGGTGTGTAAATCTGATTTCATCACAACCTTACATTGGGACCAGAGCTTCAAGACAACACACACACACACACATATACACTGTCCTCTCGGTTGGGTCGTCTACTTTTGGGTCTTCAGAAGGCTGTGGAGGCCAATCTGCGATCCACAGACTTTGGTGCAGTGTGGGCAGGAGAGAGTGGTGGTGGGTGGTGGTGGTTGACCCTTTTTTCTCTCTCCTTACAGTGCTGTCGCTTTGTCTCTGCGGAATGGTGGAGTTCCATTTCATGACATGCAGCTCCTTCCTACACGGATTTCTTCCAGGAGCGCCTGTCCAGTGCAATGTGCTTGCAGTTGCTTGATGTGATGTGGAATTTCTTCCGACTGGTCTTGATATTGTCTTTGAAATGTTTGCTTTTGCTCGCCGGACAACCCGCTCTACCTCTAAGCCGCAGCCAGTCATGTTGGCTTCCTCCAGAATGCTGATGTTGGTGCATCTGTCCTCCCGGCTGATCTTCAGAATCTTTCGTAAGGATCTTTGGTAGTGTTGTTCCAGGGCTCTCAGGTGTCTGCTGGTCCATGACTCAGCGCCAGACAGCAGGGTGGAGAGGACAACGGCTCGGTAGACCAGGAGTTTTGTATAGGGCCTTTAGGTCTCGGTCTTCAAAGACTCTTTTCCTGAGTCTGGCGTAGGCTCCATTGGCACAACTCAGGCGATGGTTGACCTCAGAGTCGATGTCAGGTTTTGAGGAAAGAAGGCTGCCAAGTTAGGGGAAGTGGTCAACATTTTCAAGAGTGGTGTTGTCCACTTCTATGGTGGGCTGGGAAGATGTCTGGTTGGGTGGAAGATGATGTAGGACTTGGGTCTTCTTGATGTTTAAGGCTAGGCCAAGGGCTCTGTATGCCTTGGAAAGGCATTCAGGAAGCCCTGGAGGTCTTCTGTGGAGTGTGCTGCGATGGCGACTGAAGCTCCGTGATGGTGGTGTTGCTGACTGGGGTTGGGAACCGAAATTCGGTTCCAAATTAGAACCAAATCCAAAATGCCAAGAATCGGGTACCCATAAAAAAATTAGAATTTCGGTTCTGATTATCGGTCCCAAAACGCGTTAACCCTTTATTATTGCAAACACAGGCTACATATCTGCAAGTACGTGGCTATCTGCCAGGACCTTTTCTACGTCACTCATCAACGCAACAGCGTCAGTTTCCTGTGTCGTGATTGGCTGTGGGGCGGGAGCTAGCGATGAGCGGGTGGTTGAGCAAGGAGGGTGAGCGAGCGGCAGCGACTAGGAGCTCAGAGGAAAGTGAGTGAGAAAAAGAAGATGAGAAATGTAACGTGAGTGACAAGAGATTTTACGGTGTAAATTAAGTTTACAAGTTATGACACTTATGAAACTACAGTGTGTTGAGACTGCAGACCAGTGAAAAGCCAGGTGTGTGCACTGTGAGTAGCTCAGTAAATATCAATGCAGTAGCTGATATTGTGTAGTTAGGGTTGCTTTAAGGTATTTATGGCTAAACAAAAAGTAGACTACATTAAATTATAGTAACAAAAGAAGGTTAAAGGGAGATTCATAATATTAATTTATATGAATACAAATTTGTTTATATAGACTGCTATTTTCTTGGTTTACTGTTATTTTTTCTGGATATTATTATTTTCCTCTTTAGTTAATACATCTTGAGTTCATTTGTGGGGACATAGTTGTTCTGTGATTTCTGTTAGGGATAAACATAACCACAGTGAAGTCACAAAAATAAGGGAGTAATTATTTATTGATCATTGTGAAGTTATTGATCATTAATATTAAAATAATTATTAATTCCTACACAGGAATAAGGGTTTAACTAAATCAAACTAGGGAATTAAGTTTACGAACACAGGGTGCTACCTACAGGGAAAGGTACAGAAAGCGCTACACAAAATGTAACATAACATAATAAGAATCTAAACATTTGACCTCTTTTTTACCATATTGGAATCGAAACTGGGAATCTATAAGAACCAGTATTGATAAACAGAATCGAAATGAGAATCGATAAAATTCAAACAATAACCAACCCTACTGCTGACTTTGCTCTTGGCCTTAGACCTGTTAAGGTTGAAGAGCCTTCTGTACAGGATTGGGATCCCCTGTGGCAATGAGGTGGAGTATGGCAGCGATGAAGATGCTCAGTGACCCCCATTTCCACAGTGAAGGGTTCAGACTCAGTTGTTGTTGAGCACTGTGACTGACATACCGTCACGTAAAAGCCTCAATATTCTGTGCGTCAATGTGGTACAGAAGCTCTGGTCCACCTTCCTTTTAGATCTCAGTTGGGATCCTATCTGGACTGGCATCCTTGTTGTTCTTAAGGCTCCTGATGGCATCTTGGGAATATCCTGGCTAATTTTTGACATATACCAGTCTGTGATAATCCAAAATAACTCAGAATTTCTGCTTATTTTACTCAAAAATTAGTGGTATAATTTCATGTAAATGAGGTTTATTCACCATAAATGCCAAAAAGTGTAAAACTTGTGGTAATGAGTTGAAATGAAGTTGGCTAAAAAGGTATAACACATAATGAGGTGATAATTTATACTTGTAGTTAAATACAGCTATGTCTTTATGTTGTGTTTCTCACAAAACGCATTGTATTTACATTTAAGGCTTCACAAATGTGTTTTGTTTTTTTTTTTACATCCATGTTTACTAGCGGTCTTTGCTTTTGGTGGCACATTGCTACATTTCTTGGCAAGTTACATTTCTTGGCAGGTTACCGTCACCAACTGTCAATCAGTGTAAAGCCATCAGCAGTCATGTCACCCACGTGCTTGTGCATCCTACTACCTTACTAGTAGAGCACAAGATGTAAACAAAATGGTGACAAGCTCATCACAACATTGCTCCACTAGTGGTGAAAAACATAACAGGGTACCTTAAGATTGAATACTGATACTGAGAGAATACTGTGTATGAGGTTCAATATAATATTGTTCTACATGAGCTGGATAGTGGGAGTCAAAGGGTCGAGAGAAAAAGACAAGCAACTAAATACTGAAAGAAAAAAATACAAGAAAATAGAATAGAATATAAGAAGGACCTCCTTACCACAAGAAGAGCAAAGAGGATGACTCCACAACTCCAAACATCTGCCCTGCGACCATCGTACTTCTCCCCCTGAAAAACAAATGCAAGGACAGGGTAGCATTAGACACACACACACACACACACACACACACACACACACACACTGAGAGGGAAGTAACTTACCCTTATGACCTCTGGGCAAGCATAATGTGGGGATCTATAAATAAAGAAAAGAAAACGATTAAATAATTTAACCCAATACAACCATACACACAGATAAAGGAAGCACTGAGCTCGTTTATCCATGGAATAGAGTGAATAGATGAATCCAGGCGAAAGCGACAATCCCTTACTAATTTTATCTGTTAAATCCACGTTCGTCCTGATGGGCAGGTGGTTTAAAAATGTTTAAGCTTTTAATGAAGAAAGCCATCGATTATGAAAAAAGAAGCAGAATACAATGCTCTATTCTGCTTCTTTTTTCATAATCGATGGCTGTGGATGTTCCTAATGTCCACATTTTACCAATTACTTGCATCTTAAAGTCATTTAAATACTAATATCAGATATCACTTGGCCAACTCGCACATTGTGAGATTAAAATGAACACAGCTATCTAATAGAGTTCTAAAAAACATGAATGCCACACCTCGTACACGATAACTAACATTTTAGGAGCATACATATTATCTTTGTAGTTCATTTACAATACAGTACAGTAAAAACTAAAGATAATCAAAGATAATATTTAAACAGGTAGAAGAGCCTTACAAGTCGCACGTATAAAATTACAACTGAGTCTGTTGAGATGCCTGAAGTGTCAACTACAATCCTGGGAATTTTTGTTGATGAGAGTTTGAATTGGAGAGAACAAACTGACTTTTTTCTGGTTAGCAGAAAAATTAATAAATCTACTGGTATAATAAGGAGGGTTAGTCATCTTGTAACCATGAATTCTCTCCTTATTCTTTATTATAGTCTAATTTATCCTTGAATTTAGCTTTGAAGCAAATTCACAAGTCCTTTCTGACTCAACTCGCTAATCTTCGGATCTTCATCTTCCTAAATTGCTCACTTGCAGAGGTCAGTTTTTGACAAGATTAATGGGTACCAAATTATGGAATGTTTTTTTCCCACCTGGCAAAAAGCTGTTCCTCTATAAAATGTTACAGAAGATGCTTAAAAGACCATTTAACTGCTGTTTTATAAATGCTTTCCCCCATGTATTGTTGTCCGTGTAGCCATATTTTATTTGTTCCACTCATAGTGACATGTATTATTAGTATTGCTCAGGAGTCAATACAGGTGTATACATCAATATTACCCCTCACAAACACACACACACATGTACGCACACACTTTTCTGTAGTCATATTATTTTCTGTATGCCAATTTTGTGTTCGGCCCACTGGGTTTCCTCTCCCTGCGCTGTATCTTATTTGTTATCTTTGTCATTTGTGTGTATTTTTTAAATTGTGCAAAATAAAACTAAAAAAAACTAAATACAAGCTCATTTGAACCCATCTAACCCAGTACTCACCCACAACTGGTTTCCAACAGGCTGTCGCCGACTTGTAGCGAGGCCATGCCGAAGTCTGCTATCCTGATGTTGTTCTTCTCATCCAGGAGAAGATTTTCTGGCTTCAGGTCTCTGTGACTGGACACACACACACACACACACACACACACACATGCTCAATGAAAGTACTTCAGTCTTTTTCCAGACTATAAACAGCAACTAAACTTCTACTTCGTACACTTGGTTGACTTCCATGTGACATGTAAACATTTATACCAAAAGGGAGATCTATTGTTTATTAGCGCCGTGTGTGTCCTGGTTCTAACGGGGAACTGGGTTAAATACTGCTTTTCAGGAACTGCAATTAGCTTGATGATAATTCCATTTTTACGCGAGGTTATGAACAGGTTTGTCTGCTCAAGAGGTAAGAGACTTTTCATCGGCCCACACACAAATATGAGATGCGGGTTAATGAATCCCTCAGATAATGTCAGGTAGCTGTTCAGTCACAGAAAATGTATATCTTATATGCTAACCCAGCTTTCAAAGTGTCTGTGTGGTTGACGAAACTCCTTGCTGAACAATATGCACAGCCATGTGATAATACTGAGAAAGAATTAAATAATCAAAATCAACACATAAAAGTACAGAACATAGTAAAGATACAGAAATCTGAAAAGTTTCCTATTGACCATTTCAGCAACAAGGAAGTGCTCCGAGGCTAGCTAGGTGTACCTAATAAACTGGCAACCCTTCAAAACATGTGTCAGCGCAATATTTCTTGGATGGATTTGATATGGATGCATATCAACCTTTTCCAGCAAACACTTGTTCTCATACCAACTCATACGTCTGTGAGGTTCAATAAATCAAACACGAACAACGTCTGTCACATTTTCCACGACATGGGCTTGTTATTGTGTAACGAGCTGATTATTTCAATTTACATTATTAATCAAATATATATTATATATTACATAACTGGGTGAAGAGTTAGAATTTTATTCATGTTTATAAATCAGCTTCCAGACCGTTAAAGCAAAAATAAGCTAGTTCAGTGACCGTTTGTGGAAAATGCAAATAATGTCAGTAACTTAATAACGTGCATCACGGTACTGATCAAGGCAGGTTTTCACCTCTAGTCCATGGGCCATCAGTCTCCTGCTGCAACACAAAGTAAGCTAGTTGAACTAGTTGTAAACGTGTAGGTAACTTTGCGCCAAAGATTGTCTTTATGACCTGGTATCTGCAGTGGATGCGGTGGTGTCAGGTCACATGACCACCTCATGAATGTGGACGCGTGTTCCCAACTTGATAGGTATTTCAATTTCTAGTAGGTTGTGTAATCCGATCAGGACTGAAGCGTATGACTTGTGTTTACTAGAGCCCCTTTTTTCTTTAAGGTCATTTTTTTGGCGTTTATTGGACAGTTGATAGTGAAGAGGCAGACAGGAAAAAGGGGAGAGAGAGGGAGATGATATACAACAAATGTCCCCAGCCAGAAGTGAACCAGGGACGTTGCAGTTACTTGGCATATGCTGTAACCCTTCGGCACCCGGGGCGCTCCATACTACCATAGCTCATCTTGTGTCGAAGTCTGTTGTTGTTGAATAGTGTTTCCCTTCCCTATAAACAGCGTTTCCCGCACTGCCCCCCTCCGCAGTTGGAGTTAGGGTAAGGTTTGGTTATGGTTAGGCATCGCAGAGATAACTGGTTGGGGTTAGGGTAAGGTTTGGTTTGAGGTTAAGCATCGCAGAAAACGACTGGAGGAGGTTCACACCACGTTTTGGCTCAGGCTAAAGTAAGGGGAAACACAAATCGACTGAGAAACAGACTTCGACACAACACCAGCAATAGCGGCGAGAAGTTAAGAGACAAAACTGGAGATGGAACAAAAAAGAACAGGCCTCATAAGTTCAATAGCCTCTCACAGACCATATGGAGTGACTGTGGCAGAAGTCAAGGGCAGAGATGATTTGTCTGAAGAACTTCCTGGCCTCTTTGGGGGTCAGCCTGCCCTTCTTCACCAGGTAGTCAAATAACTCTCCGCCGGACACATGCTCCAACACCAGGTACCTGAGAGACAGAAGGGCAGAGAGGTCAGAGAGATGGAAACAGGTGAGGAAAGGGAAGGATCCTTGAACCTTTTTTCCCTTTCAGATTTAAGCTTGTTTCTGCTCTGGCAGAGATCCAGAGTCAGAGAGACGAAGGGAAGATTTTAAAATAAGTCAGCGGAAAGGGCAAAGACAAAGAGATACTCACAGGTATTTGTTATTCTCATAGACATCATGCAGCTTCAGAACGTGAGGGTGCTCTATTAGTTTAAGAATAGCTATTTCTCTCTCCACCTGGATAGACAGAGGGAGGGTGGAGACGTGGAGAACGGTTAAGAGAGAAAAGAGGAGGAGCAAGGTTAGAAATGATGCAGATTGAAATGTCAGAAGGAAGACGAAATAAAAGATGAAGTCAGACAGAGAGCGAGGGAGGAAGCAAGTGTAAAGGCAGAGTTAGGTCAAATGTAGAGCAGACACTGACAGTATTAAATAGGATTGGAAAATCTTTAATATTTATTTCAAGGCATATAAGTCATTGAGGTTGTGGTAACAAAATGAGTTGTCTGTATTGTATTGAATTGTAGACAGGGAGGGGGCAGAATAAGCAAATAATTATTTACTATAATGAAGTGTGTTTTTTTAAGTGTAAAGGAAATACAGAAGAAGGAAAGGAAAGAACAAAGATATCTAAAAATTCTGCATGAAATAAACCCTGTGCTGTCATCGTCAAATTTCCTTGTCAAAGCTAAAGTAAGCTAGCTCAGACCTATAGCTCCTCACATACTTAGACTTAAAGCTGCACCAATCAATATTTTCATATGAACAATTAACCAAATAACTATGTGTGATGTAGAAGGCGTCACTCACAGTGACAAACCTACAGACAACTATCACCACCTCTGCAGTTCCCCCTTAGGTTTACGGAGTTTTAGCATCTTTCAGTTCATTGCTTCGGTTTTACGCCCCGCCACTTTACTGTTTTGGTTCACTCTCACCGCTCTCATAGTTGTTTTCAGATGCAGCAGGCAGCGGTTTTCAGCGAAAAAGTCCTAAAAACCCTCTGTACACACTACCTGCTCAGCACCAAACAGCAGACAGACACAGTTAGCGAGCAGCTGGTGAACAGAGTGGAGCATTTAGCAGCTATTTCCCTCAGGAGTCGGTGGAGACCAAAACAGAGAGTGAATATTGGACCTCAAATGAATGCTAATGTTGCTAGCGTGTCTGCTAGATGTGTAAATAGGCAACTGTTTGCTAACACTAAGCTAAGCTGCTTAGCCACATCAACTTTAAAAGGTGACATTATGTCATTGTCATGTTTACAGCTTGTTGTGCTCCCCCAAAGTGGCCAAAAAAATCAATTAATGCAGTTTTGAAGTTATGACAGATGGACATTATCTATTTGATTGATTAAGCTATATTAAGCTGGTCAAAGCAAGCACCTCTACAGTGCCTCTCTATGATGTCATGTCTCTGACTGATCTGTGCTAAAGACCAGTGAGTAATAAACTGTTTGTTGCACAAAAAAAGGTTTTTTCTTTACTATTAAACTGTTGCCTTTGCAAAAATAATCTCATACCTTTGATATTTGTATTTGAGCGCACCAAATCTCATTTAGTTAAACACTGGTGAATTAAATGTGTGTTTGAACTAAAGACATATGGCACTGTTTGATTAAAAGACAGATTCAAGTATAGCTTAATGCAATACTCACATACCTATATTGAAAGAGTTATTAGTCGCTGTAATCATTCCTCCTCAATATGAGATTTCAGCAGTCTGAATTAGGCAAATTAAATGGGTATTTTCCAAAGTTAAAGTCTTATGAATATTAAATTCCATCTTAGTGTTTTAGTGGTTATATGGGGAAGAGATCTCTTCACGCGAAGTATGGATAGGAGGAAAGATTACAGTGACCAGTAACCCTTTAACCTAGATAATGTATGGCATGTGAGTGTTGTATTAAGATGGACTTTATAATATCCAAACCTATCCTTTAAAATGAATCGGTTTTTATTTGTTGTCAGGTATTCGTGTGTTGTCAGAGCTCACTTCAGCACCAGCAGCTGTCCATAGTATGACCTCTTAACGTGGCACAGAATGAGACACCATATTGGTTTTTCTCTCTACATGGGTGGATTGATTATTGGATGGTAAATTCATGCCATTCTCACTATGATTTAAGGTCTTTCAAGGTCTTTAGAGATGAAACATGCTTCGACGTTTTGATGAATCCCTTCATGGGGCCTAATTCTATTGATTAAGCCAGATTTGGCCCTTGGCAGCTATTTGCCAACCCCTGAGTACATATCTGTGCATAAGACTGTTTCATCTAATAAAAATGTGAGGGATTGTTATGACCTGCTGTACGAGATAAATTCAGTCAGGGGCCACTTTATTAGGTACACCTGTGCAATCTAATGCAATCCAATCCAAGAGCCCTGCCATAACATCTATCTTTACAAAAGCTCATAATGTTCATTTTTCAGAAATGTGTCAATTCAGCTGGCCTTCCCTGCTAAAGCAAGCAGACAGCAGTCCAGTAATGCGGTTACTGGCGGTTATCACACAGTAGGCAATGGGCAACGTTCCAAAGCAACACAAATGAGCCATACTGTATAAAGCAGATGACTGGGGACCGGTGGCATTTGCAGGGCGGCTTTTTGTCTTTGGTGCAAAAGGCGTTTATTTCCGCACATGTATTTGTCATGAGACTAAAGAAAGAAATCTGGTCAGAAACACACAAATGTATGCTGTTTGAGCTCCCCATACCGGAGGCCTGACCCTCTACAAGTGTCTGAGCTTATATAGAACAAGGCCCTCTAGCTTCCTCTAGATTGTATTCAAAAGCTGTGTTTTGAAGACGCCGAGACATCTGTATGTACTAAAACACATGACACCACAACGCCGCACTTCCTGGTGCCTAAAGTTTCCCCTGTGCAGCGTGCTGTATTTTAAAAAGAAAAGCAAGTAATCAGCCACATTAGAAACACTCACATTCAAAAGCTCAATAAATTGTATTTCAGTCCAGTGTGTTTCAGCTGCAGTAGCTTTCATCAGAGGGCTTAATTAGCAGAATGAAATCATCTCTATTGTTCCACATACAGCAGCAGTGCCCACACACTCGGCAGCTCCAAATTACAGCACACAGACGGGCTTTTCTTGACTCTACTTCTGTTGCTATTTCTGCAGGTTGGAGAGTGCAAGCGTACATGGTTTGAGCTTTGTAGCCACCATAATTACAGTCATAGTAACTGTAGGCACAGTAGACGCAGCTCGTAAATAGATAGACAGATGGATGAGGTCAATTATAAGCACTGTACCTTCATTAGAACTGATTCGGAGAGTTTCTCTCTGTTGACAATCTTTATGGCCACCTTCTGCCCTGTTATACAGTGGACACCCAACTTCACCAGTCCTGAGAGACGCACAGAGAGAGGGAGAGTATCAGAAATCATCATGCAGTGTGAAAGCAGGAAGGAGGGGATGTCATAAATTATTCAAAAAGCTTTACTGACATTGTCACAAACATTGACCAAACTCAGCTCACAAAAAAGCCTGATTGGTATATCTGTACCACATTTGCCTGCTGTGATCTTGTCTTCTCCCTCCCAAATACTAAAGCAAACAAAAAAAATGATATCCTGTGATGAATTTTAGTTGACCCTCCAAGAAGGGTGTAGCAGAATAAAACGATGTTAGATAAGAAGACTTGCAGAGGGAATAAGGATTAAATCATGACCTCTGAATATCACATGTTAAAGTGATTCTGAATTCTGCAATCAGCTGATGCACCTTGCAGACGTCCTATTTGCCTCGCTACAAGACTCGAGGTAATTAAAGAGGTTCCGACCTGTCTGTCCCTTCCCGAGGGTCTTCTCCAGCCGGTAAGGCCCCACATACTGGTTGGACTGGACCACCGTCAGCTCCTTGCTGCTCATCCTTCCCGAGATGAAATTTTGATATAAGGCAGATCAAGATAACGGTCGCTCCTGCTCCGTGCGTAATGCCGTAACGCACATCACAGGCGGCTGTACGGCGGTGGAGAGGAGAGGTACGGAGGACTGGTCGTGATCTAAAGCCGGGCCCTGCAGGCTACTCCCATGCACTTGTTTGTCATGCGGTCAGGTCCGTGCTTGGAGTGAGAACCGGCCCAGTTTCCACTCTCTAAGGCCTAGAATAAAGTATTTCCCAGTCTCGGTTTGTGTCTCTTTTACTACAGCACAGAAAGCAGCATCATTCAGAGGGAAGGTAGAAAAGATAAGAAACAAGAGGACGCGTGAGGTTTGACCGGTGCCAGTGATGGGAGATGTCAAACCCACCCCCTGCTATAAATAACAGTAGTTTAAAGCTGATCGATCCTATATAGCTTATGCAGCTGGCGAAAAGTGGAGCAGAAAAGAAAGATCTCATTCAGACCTGGACAGGAAGGCTACATTTGCCACAGATTGATTTCTGTAAGAGCAGAGTCTCAAATATCCCAAGTCAGAATGCCCTGATTGAATCCATTCTCTGATCGATATCAGGGACCCCCCTCCTCGCTACTGCTACGGTCCAAAAATGTTTTCATAACCCTTCCAAGCTCATACATTCCCTTTTCTTCTCAAGCCAGGCCTCGTTTGGTCAGGATGTGTCTCTCTGTTCGGATGCGGCGTTGTCCAGATAATCATCTATTATCACAACAGCATCAGCAAGAAGAATGGGTTTTCCAATATCCGGTGCACACTTTGGCTCACCCCTCCCCGGCCCTGCATAAGGAAATAGAGGAAGAGGGGGGAGAGCATCTAAAACGCAAACAGCCTCGGGCAGACCGGGCCAGACAGCCGGAACGCGCCCTCGCTCAGGACAGCTGCGGCGGAGAGAGGCGCGCTCGGTGCGCCGGAGGAGGATCAGCGCTCGGCCCGGTGATTAATCCTGTTTCTAGAAACAACAAGCATCCTCAGCTGGCTGGTGGAAGCCGACTCCCCCGTCTCTCCTCCCCGTGCTCCCTCTGTCTCCCTCCCTCCCTCCCTCCCCTCCTCTCTCTCTCTCTCTCTCTGTCTCTCTTTCTCTCTCCCTGGCCGGCTACGCTCATGATATTACCGCATCTCCTCCCTCAGCCGGCGCTAAGCTGTTGCCTCCCGCACAAATGACAACAATGGCAACAAAAAAGAAAAAAAAAAGAAGAAGAAAAGAAAATAAATGAATCGCCTCGCAGAAAATAGTCTTTCAGGTTGTCAGAAGTTGCACGCATACACGGGGGTGTCCATCGTTCACGGGATGGCCTCCTCCACTCCGCTGCTGCCCGTAATTACCCAGTTTCTCTTTCTCTCCACCCCTCCCCTCCCACCTCTCACACTCCTCCTCCTCCTCCTCCTCCTCCCCTCTCTCCTGCTTCCTTCTCTTCATCGGTCAGCATCAGCATCCGGGTTCCGCTTCTCCCTCCCCACCCCTCCACAGAACAATATCAGGACACCAAGAGCACCAAGTACCACATGGTCCAAGTCAGTGTCATGTCACTCTGAATGTGCAGGAGAATGTTAGATTAATACAAACCGCGGCAGAAACATGAATAGGAATATTACAGACACACTTAATAATCAGGGCACCAGACCTATGCACATGTCAGGCATGCATGAATGAATGCAGCGTGTGTCATGAATTCCTGTGGCTCACCATTAAGAAATGATCCAGTCACTATGACGAGATGTGATAATGGAATAGTTAATGAATTTGAAATCACAGCTGCTTCATGCAAACATCTGCATGTCGCTGCACGAGCAAATGTCTTACAGTACCTCCATGGTGAACACTTCATTTACACTCATTTGTCAGTGGACACCTGCTGGTCAGTGGACAACAGACAAATATAATAAAACAATAATGACACCTAATGTGGCATATACCGCTTTTTATGTGCTTAATTCTCTTTTAATAAAATACAGTGAAAATTGATACAACAAAACACTTAACTGATGGACAGACACTGTACACCACTGACCCCTGAGACACATCATAATGTGCACTGGGTGCTGCACCACTGTGTGCTGTGATTAAGGTTCACATTGTGATGTCCCAATGACGCTGACTCCCAAATCTTAATCCCTGTTAATCTTAATCTCTTGATGCAGTCAGGTTGATGTAGCTCAGATTATCTAACGGTGCCGTGCGTGAGCATGCAAGCCCACGCCTGTGAGCTCGTCTCATACATAGATGGTTTTCCACACGAACAAGAGAACATGAGTGAGAAGTCAGAAAGCATGAACACAGTTTTGTGGCACAGAAGTGTGTCCTTTCTTGCTGCCCGGTATGATGCACATTCAAAACCTCCATCCACATTCAAACGTACATTCAAAAATGTTTCTTTAAGCATCACAGTATTAATGAAAGATGGTTTACATTCTTACAGAATGAACTCAGAAACATGCTGTAAAGCAGTAAAGTTGTGGCAGCTGCTAGTGTAAGTGCATTTTCTAACCACAGGGTGGTGCTGTTATGCTACTGTACGAGCTCTGATTTTTTTTTCACTGTGTAATGGTATTTTCTAGCCATGAGATGGTGGTGTAGTGGTCGAAGTTTAGAATGATAGCAGAAGTGTATTTAGTCTGTGTAGTATAAATGATGCCACTAAACAGTTGAACCAGTAATGTGATTCTTTGTTATCTGCTGCTTCGTTCACAGCTTCATCAATAAGCTGTCGTCCTCTGCGCCGCAGGCAGCTGAGACACAAAGCAGGTCTGTTTTTCTGTTCAAGGACAGCTAATGAGACACATGCTCAGATAAACATCATGGGGTACGGACAGTACACTGAAACTCTCCTCCCTTATATCGTTCACCTCTACTTGCTCTTTGTCTTTTGACATAAAACAACGGAACTTAAAGTAGGCTTACGACCTCTAACCTGAGTTTACCTTTCATTCACGTGTAATGCTGATCCAGTGGTGCCCAAACTTTTTCTGGCATGCCCCCCCTTTGGAAGCCCAAAAAGAGTGTTCTGATATTCTGACTTGTCATAGTAGGAAAAGCACAGGTGGAGCTAATAACAATTACACCTGTGTGTGACAACTCAAAATGCCTGCTGCTGGAACCACTGTGATGATCGTTTAACATATTCCAGGAATGTTTGGGTGTATACTTTATATTGTCAGTGAGCTGTATATTTAACCGATCACTCCCCACCACCACCAAAAGCAAATGATCAACATATCTGTTAGTGATGTAGTCATTTCACTTCATTAAACTGATGTAAGTACTTGATTAAGAGCATTCGTTAAATTCAATTCAATTGTATTTATATAGCGCCAATTCAACAGAAGTTATCTCATTGCACTTTTCCTATAGAGCAGGTCTAGACCGTACTCTTTATAATATTATTTACAGAGACCCAACAAATCCCACCATGAGCAAGCATTTGGCAACAGTGGCAAGGAAAAACTTCCTTTAAGAGGCAGAAACCTTGGACAGAACCAGACTCAATGGTGGGCAGTCATCCGCCGCTGCCGTGTCAATGGCAAAGACCATGTAGATTGTTTTATTTTTAAATAGTAGAATAGTAATTTTAGTGTTAATATAAATACATTAGTAATAATAGGAATGACAGCTATAGGAAAAATAATGTCAGTATTAGTAACAGAGCCAATAACAACAACTGTAGTAGCAGCAAGTAGCCCACAACCACAGATCCAGACTCTGCAGCCCTGGAGGTAGAAATACCTGCTGAAAGCGACAGAAGGAGAGAGGAGAGAAACGAGAAAGCACAGAACTACGGGAGAAAGAAGATGTTGAGTTAGTCACATGCAGTAATGGGATAAAAATGCATACAGATGGAGAGGGAGAGAAGGAGAGAGGAAAGAGGTGCATCATGGGAAGTCTCCCGGCAGTCCAGGCCTATAGCAGCATGACTAAGGGATGGTTCAGGACTCACCCAAGCCAGCCCTAACTATAAGCTTTATCAAAGAGGAAAGTCTTAAGCCTACTCTTAAATGTGGAAATGGTGTCTGCCTCCCGAACCCAAACTGGGACCTGATTCCACAGGAGAGGAGCTTGATACCTGAAGGCTCTGGCTCCTGATGTACTGATACAAATGTATTGATATTTCAAATAAAGCGGCTTATTTTATTCAAAGCTATTTAGAATCATAAGTTTTAATAATTACAAGTTAAACTAGACTGGCAAGTTGAGTATGACAGGGTCCAAACACCCCATTGCAATTTGGACCTGGGGTCTTACCGAACCGAGGCGATCAGGAAGCTGAGAGCATCGCTGAATAGGGCTTTCATGTCGAGAGCCCTGTTCCACCTGGAGTCTTGTTTTATGGACCTGCATGTGTAATACACGATGTGAATAAAGTTCAGTTCTAGTCTGTTGTCTCTCAGACATGTACAATCTGATGTAGATGCAGCAGAATAATAAACATGATGAGCTCTTCCTTCACTTCGCAGTCTAACGCGGTGTCCTCCTGGATCACATTCAAGAAATTGAATCTAAAACATTTCCTTTTTCCTGCTATGTGACTTTATTATTGAGATGATAAATGCAAAATATGTCAACTGCTGTCAGCACTGTATGCAGCACAACAGCCATATTCATAGCTAAAAACCACAAGACATGCTTTCTCTTTTCCTGGTTTAGTTCTCACTAACAGTTTGAGGCTATACATTCAGAAAACAGCTCTTTGCTCTTTTGACTTTGCGCAAAATCCACTTTAAAAACACGAGAAACATTACAATTATAACATTTATTGTGAACAGTTATACATTTACTCTCTAAACAAGAATGGTAAAATAAACAGAGATGATATGAGAATAAAAGAGGATTAGTATGTGTGTGTCCCATACATGTGCTCAAATGGACATGGAAGGATTTAGTTCTTTTCTGAGGTGTCAGGAGTGGAGGGTTAGTGAGTCCAACTCCAAGAGATTTAAATGATAATACTTTTTCCTGCTACACGACTCACTTGATAAATCCAAAATATGCCAGCTGCTGTCAACACTGTATGCAGCACAATAGCCATAGTCATATCCAAAATCACATTAAAATGCTGTTAATACATCAGTCAAAATAATCCAATGTAATAATACATATTTTTTTACAGATTTTGAATGCAGGACTTTTACTTGGAGTATACTAATGGAATATACATTACACTGTGGTATTATTACTTTTACTCGAGTAATGGATCTGAGTAATTCTTGCCACCCTGCCATGATGTTACAATGTAGGTACTACCCTCAACACTACTAAATGAATAAAGATGTTACATTTAAAAACAATATAATTAGTATTGTCAGCAAAACTCAAAAAATACTCAGAAAACATGAAATATAATAACAAATGAGCATAAAACTGATGAATACATTTTTTCAACATTTTCAGTATTGTCAAGATATTACTTGAAGCTTGTTATTTGATTACCCTGCTACTGCAACAACAGTGTGAGATATGTTATTAATGAAGTGTGTATTATTTTGAGTCCTTGTTTTCAGCCTGGTGAGTCTATTACCCATCATTGCTGCTGGATCGTTTTCAAGAGATTGCATTAAAACTTTCCTTCCTGCTGCGTGATCTTGTGCTGTTTGTTTTTTGATTGTTTTGGGGTTGTTGTTTTTTTTGTCAGAACATGTAGGACAATAGCCTTTTGTCCCTTACAAAACCACAAGGAATGTGTGAACACATTTTCCTCTCTTTGTTCCAACTAACACAGACTTTACACACCAGTCTGCTCAACTTTTTTACTGAGTCATATAACTGAATGTACACCAAATGTATCAAACAATATGATATAATATAAAGATGATATTAGATGATGAAATATGTTTTGAAATTTACTAGAGAAACTGTGAGACCAATAACAGTACAGGTGTTTTTCCATGTTTGGGTTACTGGTGATTCATTTTTGACATGTTGTTGGTTGCTTCCCGGGAAAATAATTTGTCCAAATTATTACAATGACAGAATGCCAAGCGAATTTCAGACTAGATGGTGTGATTGCGTACAAAGTCTAATTCGTGAATTCGACCCGGCATCTTGAACTGATGGGAAGACGCGTCCGCAAAAGTTAAATATGTTTCCACATGAGAGAAAAACGTGTGCTTATTCTTATTCTGGGGCCTTAAGGCCTGGTCAGCTTTGGCGAGATAGCGACAAATTCAATTAATTCCGATGGAATCACCATGATAAGTGGGTTTGCTCGCGGAGGCGTAGTAAATCTGCGCACATTTTTTGCATTGAGTTCAACTTTGTTGAAATTTGTGCGATTGACCTTAGCGAGCTGTCTTGACAGTGCTGACCTATGAGGGAACAGAGAGCAGGACAGTCCGAAATGGAGGAAACTATCGTGGCTTATTAGCTGTGTTGCACCATCCAATTTATTTAACCTCCTCTGTCAGAGAAAAAACTGTTCCACAAAAGAGCAATTGTTTACAGATAGTTATGAGACAGAAGTCGTACAAATACTCTGTCTGTACTCAGTCTCTTGAATAAACTGTGTGAATTTATTGTACCGTTAGCTGTTAACTAAGCTATGAAGCTAACAAGTTTGCTTTATTCTCCCTCTTAAATCACTTTATATTGAACGAAACGGGATACAATGATGAACAAAATGCAAAAGGGGGGAGTAAACAGAACAGCAGAGAGAAAATAGAGAAGCTCGAGGAGCTATTGTGACTAAATAGTGCTAGCCCAGCCAGCTAGCATGCTAGCGGTTAGCTCGCCAGCTACAGTACTTTACCAACCAGCGCGAATGCGTGTCACCAAGACTCTACAACCAAATATGCCAATATAACAAACAAGAATGTTGTAATGTTTTATACGTCCTGAGGTGTAGTCGAAGTGCTGGCTCTAGGTAACTGTTACCCCAAAAATCAATATACAGCTGTATATTAGCAGTATATTACAAAACAATTAGGGCTACATCTAAAAGCTTGTTTCATTATTACTGTTGACTATTAGTGGATTATAAAGGTTGCATTCAGTTATATTCATTTACATGTGCACAACAGATGCAACACACATATTCCTGCTGCTGATGGCTGCAGATATGTAACTGAAAAAGAACTTTATACGTTCTACACACTGTTGTAAGTGACTGTACTGGTAAGAATCAGTCATATGCCTGTCAGGTTCTTTTTTGTTTTGCAAATGTGATGAGGTCTGCCTGCGCCTCAGCCAACAATCCATGGAAATTGCTTGGTCGGTGGTCTGAGCAGGCGGAAAAACAAGTACACAAAATCTAGGACTGCAATTTACATGTATCACTACATTAAATGAAAAATTATTTTAATATATTGCCGTAATTTCTGATAGTGTTCCAGTTTCTTATCATTCATTATAGGCTACTCGTAACAAGTGATACTGGCAGACAAAAATCACGCAAATTATAGCCATGAGTTTCATTTTACTCTTCCTATTTGGCACCATCAGGTATCTTTGTTGTAGGAGCATCTGGAATCCAGTCCAACACAACAGACAACAGGATGTTGGCAAAGGTGAGTAAATTAGAAGTTTGGAACTGGCGCAGAAAACGTGTAGTCATCGTCAAAAAGGAGGTGTTGCTCAGTATTTTGTAGTTTCCTCATTCTTTGTCCTCAATAAAAGCCTGAATCAAGCCATGAGCACCCTGAGGTTCCCACTGACAAGACAAGAGAACTGCTAACACACAGCAAACATCAGGCCAGATCTCAACAGTGAGTCCGGGACACACTGTGTCAGGGTTTACTGTCTTAGCCAGGGTCAGTTTTGTTTTATCAAGCAGTAATACTGCTGCTGCTGTTCTGTCTGCGAGGATGAAGCTGACTGCTATTGTTGCACTCCTGGTGATCGCACTGGTCCAGCCTCAAGTCATCGAAGGACAACGTCCAGAAACTTTACTGATTGTGAGAGTGGAAACTGGCTGGTTTAATCGCCAGGTCGACGCCTACGTTGAGGTGAGACCCCTCATACCTCTTTACCCAAATGTCAGCTCAGTGGTTATAGAAGCTGGGTGATTTGTTTCAAGATGATTCACATATTCCTTTAAATTATGCTTTGCAGCTATGGCAAAAAACCCCATAAAGAAATGAAGAAAATCAAGAAATCATAATAACCTTTTATAAATTCTAAGAACTGATAAAAAGTGGTTATACTCAGACTTTGCATGGACATAGAACATGTGTGTAAATAGCTTGCAATATAAAATGTTGTAAAAAATGTATGTGTGTTTTTCATGTGCATATTGATCTCTCTGTAGTTAGTTAAGTTCACATGTAAATGTAATATAGATGAATCCAATCTAAATTTAGGTCCAAATTGGCTCCACCACCCAAACGACCAGAACGGTTCCTGCCAGCAGTGAGCCCGTCTGGAACCAGGGGTTCAGTTTCACTAATCCCACCAGCAGCTTCATGATTGTGAAAGTCTGGAACCGAGCAAAGCGAGATGTACGCGGCGACAATGAGCTAATGGGAGTGTGTGCCACCCAAGTGGAAGCAGGAGCCTTAAACCGCCCATACCAATGCAACATAAGGGATGGCTTTGTCAACATCAATTACAGTTGTTAGTCTTATAACTGAGCTGTATTTGAAAATGAAACAACCAGGTTCATCTTTGTCTCACTTTTCTCTGATTCATAACACCTGTTACATGAATGAAATATCAAACCAAATTAATCAACAGTAAAGGAAAATGTGTATATATATATATATATATATATATATATATATATATATATATATATATATATATATGTGTGTGTGTACTTAATTTGCATAATTGTTGTGTGATAAAACAATTTTTCTGCTTATGTGTTGCTTAAATTTTCACTAAAGGGAATGATTCTACTCTGTTTTTGAAAGTAAAAAAATAAAATCAGTTTGGCAGCAACCTCTCGTCAAGTTTATGTTTTTAGAGCATCGCTAAACACACTGCAATGGTGTTTTACAGAACTTTTTTTTTTAAACATGTACAAAAAAGAATGGCACATTGGAAGAGCGCCTGTGACAAGCTATCAAGCAACACCTGAAGGAAACCAAAGACAGGCCCAAGCTGCTGTTCCTCTAATGTCCGCTAGTTGCTGGCGCCAAGAAATCAGATTTGAGCGATTGGGAAGCCTCCCTACAACTGTTCTGAAATACAAAAAACAAACAAGGGACGCTGCTTGATTGACACGTGTCTCACAGTCAGCTGAGCTGGTTTCTGCTTGCTTTCCCAACTTACTACTACTGTCTGAAGCAAAGTGACAGTAGCTGCACAGTCAGCAGATTATACTATACATGAGAGTAATATGATAACGTCAGCTATGACAGTGAACACCAGAATATGTAATTATACTTGGAGTTGTCTGTATTAATAATATCAAGATAGGATGTAGTGCATTATGCAATATTATATATGCATTATACATACATATTATAACATGGCATAGTATAATATAGTGCAGTATAATATGGTATGAGATATAAAGTATAATATAAAGTGAAATGTATATATACTATGACATAATGTTCAGCACAGCAATACAGCTCAGAATAAGATATATAATAATTATAGTATCAGCATAGTATAGCATAATGGAAGATATATATATATATATATATATATATATATATATATATATATATATATATATAATGAATAATAATAATAATAATGACATATAGATGTATTATTATATATAATAAAATACAATAGATACCATATATGAATTGTAGATAACAGCAACCCTGAAATCCCTTCAGAAACTAACTATATAATGTGTGATGTCACAGGTGCTGCATTCCTTTCCTACAGTGTGTGTCTCAGACTGAAGTCCTCCGAAACGTCCTCCCCCTCACCTCTCTGATACTGGAACTGGGGAGCACTGCGCCCGACAATTTTTGTTACTTTCCGAAACTGACACTCCAACACGCACACCCACGTCATGCAGTGACTGGCCAGGTGTGCCGATGCATGACAGTAGGCAGGATCTGAATTTCTCTCTCAAGCTCTTTTTTCTTTTCCTTCTTTGGTAATAATGGCGTTGTAAGCGGATATAAGTCTTTATTATTGTAACTATAACTCCTCCTGTGGGCACCTATAAGTGGAGGCTGGTGTATAAACAGATAAAAAAAATGACACACTTGTAATAATATGAAATATGTCAGCATAGGAGAAGTTATCATTTCCGACAAATGCTGAACATTAAAGCTGGAGTGCGGGACTTTTACATAGAAATAAACATCCGTTATGTTCAAGCCCTTGCCAAAAGAGTTCACACAGTGCAGATTAAGCCAGGTAAATCTCTCTGTATTTGTAGGTATACCAGAGTTTTTAAATCTGGTGTCTGTGGCGACATTCCCAGCTGGCGTACCTGTAATGATGCGTTTTACGGCAACCAGCAATGATTGGTTTGCCAGAGCGGAAGCGGGGAGCAACCCAGAGCCATGTAGAGAGCTCCACGATCCACTGTCGCTGTAAGAAAAGGTCTATTGGAGAGAACATTTATTATTGAGAATTGTTTATTGTTTATTTATGTTTATTAGGATTGTATAGATTGTGTTAATATGCTTTGGCAACATTGTGTGTGTCTGTGCAGTCATGCCAATAAAGCCAGATGAATTAAAACTGAACGGCAGTGACGCAACTCACGCTCTACTTGGCTCCGGAGCCACTGTAGCGAAAAGGCTAAAGCAACTAGGAGTATGGCGGAGCCAATGGCAGAGGAACCTAAGAAGCGTCCAAGAAAAGTTTCTGATGCTCCAGATAAAAAAGAAACTCAGCGTTCAGAGGAAAGATTTTTTTTAAAAAGAAAGCGATCGACGGCGAGGACAAACACGGATAACCGTTGGAGTAGCTTTTCCTCGTTGGAGAGCGCTGAGAGAAGGGCCTGAGCGCAGACATGTCGCGTTGCTGCTCTTAGACAGGTTGGTAAAATATTTGGAGTAGGATATGTAGCTATTACATTTACTCTGCCTTAATAATGGATGTTTGTCTTGGAACTGTGGAAATTGCTCTCTATTTTTGTAACTATTTCTGAACACGAGCCTGGGGCGAGCTCACGTCATGAGCGTGCGTCGACAGTGTTTGTTTAATTACTCTGACTGCCAGAAGGGGCAGACAAAGGTTCCACACTGCAGGTTTAATAAACACTTAAATATGTCCTTAAATCTGCTTACAACTACATTATAGTGTGTTATAAACTATTTATTAAATGTTTGTATACTGCTTATAAATGCTAAATAGGGGACTTAAAGTACCCATTCTTTGCACAACTACCTTTTGGACTTTGTGCAACACCATGAATGCCCTTGAGGACAGACTGTCTGAAAGTGTTTATCCCCATTTGTACAATTGCTGGAGTCTTGTCCCTCTCTATGACAGCAGGCTTTTCACTCCGCATTCGAGTGTGGCCTTTTGGAACAGCTATAAACACTTTTGCCTTTAGACACAGTTGGACGACATATAAATATCTTGTCTCAAGCATTCTTCTGCATTTATTCTGGCTATGTCTAGCTAGAACCAAGGCAAACTGGTTTGGCTGTCCCAACCAAGTGATCTTTTGGTCCTGGTTGGAAAAGTGTCATTTTGTGCATACAGACTGCACTTTTGAATGTTTTAGTCTCTTTCAGCTCAGTGTTTTGGTTGTATGTCCCAGAAACTCTGTTTCCAGCAGCAGCAGTCAGCTGTTTCCAGTGAAAAAGCTCTGATAAACCCACTGTACTCTACATGCCCCGCACCAAACTGCAGACAGACCAGCAGGCAAACAAAGTAAGCAACTAGCTGGTGAACATAGTGGAGCATCCAACTAAACATCCAGCCGTTTTTCTTGGTAGAGACCAAACCAGAGCTAAAAGATCTTTGTCCATTTTCGACAAAAAGTTGCAGGAACTATGGAACCAGAGGAACTCTCAGGAAGTAAACTAGGAACTAAAAGTCCATTTTGCCCGTTCTTGTTTGCGTTTCCACCGCATTTGAAGAACCATGTAGATTAGGCAAATAGATCCAGACAGATTTTAAAAAACGGCGTCTGCGTTTGAAACTCATGAGGAAACAGCACAAAGTGATTCTGTATTAACTCTTGCGTGACTCTGATGTTTGACTGAATGAAAAGGAGAAATACAGAGGAAGAAAGGAAACTACAACCTCCAAAGCACCTCTCTCCAAAGTAGACAATCTGCTGAGAGTTTGATGGCTCTTTATTTCTGTTTTACGTAACCATCATCACTATCAGCAAATAAAGTTTCATTTCTCTTGCTTTGTACTCTCATTGCCACTTCCTCTCTCTCATTCACTCTCCAGCTCTCTCAACCACAGCTCCCTCTCGCTCGCTCACCCATGTTGTTAGCCCATTCACTCTCTCGCTCTGTCTTTTTTAAAGGAGTCAGGAAGCTGACATCATTAATAAACCACGAGAAATGTCCACCTCTCTTCCTAATATCGATATTGGAGTACTTAAATAAATGAATGCTAATGTTGCTCTGTGTCTTTATAAGGTGACAATATGTCAGCAGTGTGTGTTTTTCAGTTTGTTGCGAAGTTAAAAAGACATGTTTTTGGTTTTGCAATGGGCCAAGGGCCACTATTTTTGTTCAGGGTCAATAGATATGAAGGTTCAACTTGTGACAGCATGTTTGGGGGTCAAATAGGTTGTTCTTTAACCCCCACCCACTATAAGGGTACTTATTCTGTAGCTGAACTGTGACCTCCTCCTCTCCTAAACTGAGAGTGACCTCTGATTGTACCCAAACAAGGGCTGCAACTTCAAATACCAGGAAGACTGTTTCTTTCTGGTGGTATTTAGATGTGTTTCTCATTTGATTTCAATCAAAGTCAACTAAAATGAACATAATTATGTCAAAATACAGAAGTAGTTTTAATTGGAATAGAAGCTGATACAACAGTGCCCACCAATACTAAAATGCTGCTACGTTGCAGCTGGTAGCTGCATTGTTCTAAAAAAAAACCCTGAAATTCTATTTTAATATAAGATTATTAAAACAGATTTTATTTGTGCAGCAACTTCCACCTAACTCTTGCCTCACACACACACACACACACACACACACACACACACACACACACACACACACAGACAAACACACACTGCAGTACCTCCCTTTACCCCTTACCCTTTAGGCTTTTCTCTGCAGAGTCAGGCAGAAATACTTTATCTCCTCCCCCCCTCAATGGAATCTCCCTCAGGCATTCAGTTTGACGCCCCTCTGAAGTGGACATGGTATATCTGATGTCAAGTACAGAGCGGTGCAGTTTGTCAATGTGTTCATGTAACTACAACACGTGCTGTCATATGCAGCATTGTATGAAGTGTTTTTGTGTGTGCAAATTAATGACTGATGTTGCCATTTCTTGTGTTCAACAGGTGTCCTTGTAAAGATAAGGCTAAAGATCACAGTCTTTGGTTGAAATGAATTGTTCTGAGTCAAAGAGTCCTCCCGAGTAGTATGAATGCGTGTCTGTTTGTTTGCTGGGATGTAGGACGTGGTTTGATCATGTTGATGCCAGGGGAAAATTCCTGGAAACATAGCACACCTGTTACACAGGTTATATACCTGCAGTGTGTAACGCTGTGTACACACACGCATAGAGTTACATCACATGCGCACACCTGGACTGTCTCATGGGACACCATAGTGGTCACACTTTGTGCGGTGCAGGTCATTACAACTGTATACTGTGAAAATCAAAAAAAGACCTAATACAGAGTGACTGGTGTAGGTGGGGCTCCCTCTTATGTTCACTACTGGTTATTTCAAAAATGAGAGAAATACCTAAAACTATAACCACTTTTTATATGGAGATATATTCTTAAATCATATTGGTTAAGTTTGGAAAAATTCAATGCAGGATTCATTAAGGGAAAACATGGAGAACTGAGAACTGCCCGTATTTATTTAGCTGGTGTAAGGTATTTCCAATCAACGTTTTACTGTAATAAACACTTACTCCTCTGATCAGTTTTATTTTTCGAGTGACCTAAGACTTTTGTACACTACTATATGCTACTACTGCACAGTGGCTTTAAATGCACACCTCTGACAGCGAGGCTCTGAGTGAAGAGCAGGCCAATCTGGGAATGTGTGGGTGTGATGCCAAAAGGAGTTCGAGTTTACCTTCTGGGGCTAGATTAGGACAGCCAAACGGACAGCTGACAGTATTGATATCTGCGTGTGAGTGTTTGTGTGTGTGGCCAGAGCATCGCCCGTTTTTTTTTTTTTTAGGCAGTATTTAGTTGAATACCCTTCAGTGGTGTTTCTGTCGATGCACACTGGAATTTCCTTGTATTTCTCAATTTACAACTGATTGATTTGCAGTGTGCATTAACCCCTATTTGATATGTGAACATGCGATAGTATACTGAATACTACTGTACTAAATATACAAAACTTAACTGCATCATTTACATTCAAATGTGTTAGGATGAGTGATCCAATGCCTGAAAACTAATAAATTACATGGAATAATTTACTTATGCATATATTTACATACATATAAAAATAGTCATAATAACAAAAATTTAACAGCATGGTATCACCATTAAGTCAATAATTACACTGAAGAAACAAAACATCTTCAGGGGAACCTGATTAGATATGCACCAGTATAATTCAATACTGTTTTAAAATAAAACCTTCTTAGCATTCACATCCATTGAACTGCACTCTTTGAAAACTCTACAAGATAGATTTACTTAGCTAACAAAGTTAGCTTGCTAACGCCACTTTTAGTTTAGTTTGACATTATGAGAAATGAGTTTTGAAAGGTGATGGACATTTGTGTTGTGATATATAAACCATCTGTCAACAGGGAAATAAGGTCACTTGAGAGAGCTCCAGCCAGCTCACAGCAGAGTCAAAGAGCCTGGCCGGTTGGCTAGCTAGCATCCCCCGCAGACGCTAGCTTGCAGTCGCGCCAGTTTGTGAAGCTTCTCTCTGCTGCTTTGGTGCTATGGGAACAAAATCGTGAGCTGCCGTGGCTGAGTCGCTCAAAACATACTCTATAGCACTCTAAACCGCCTCCGCTAGCTTGTAGCGCCGGTTGGTGCTGTCTAGATGGTAACCCTGGATTTGCGGAAACTCTCGCGAAATTTCGATTTATGCAACAAAACTACTTGGTTAGGTTAAGGAACGCGCACAATGAAGAAACAATGCATACAAATCTCGCAAGAGTTACCATCCAGACATGACAGCGACGGTTAGCATCATAGCTAGGCTAGTGAACGGTATAGCCAATCAGAGGCAGAGTAGGGGCGGGGTCTTGACGCAAGGCATACTGGGTAGGCGCGCCCAGCCTGTCTCCAAGGAAGTGCGCCGGGCTTTGAAGCCAATTTGACAGAGTGGCCAAACTGTGGAATTACAATTTCCGGGTTGTGATGCACGTGATGCACACTGGCCCAAAAAGACTTTTTCCAGAGACTTACACTGTGAAAGAAGCGGCTGTAAAACGATGGATACATTTTTTTGAGCTTCACAAACCCCCACAAAGTGACTCATTTCAGAATTGAGTGTCGGCTGTGCTTGCTCTATGCTGCACGATGTGAAAGATCTGGATAAAATATACCCGTAAGTTGAACTTTTTTGGCTTCATGAGCCACTGAGCAGCTTTCATAGAAACGAACGTGGCCCCACCTCCAACGTTGTATCCAGTTTTCTTTATACATCCATGGTTTAGTCTCTCCCCCTCAGGATGAGGGAGCGAGTCAACAACGAAGGTCACTCCAGAGGTGCATGTCACCCACAATGCATTGCAGTTATGCATTTGGTGCAAGAAATGACATGGTTAAGTGGCAGTAATATACATAAAACTCCTGTCGCCTAGTTAGCAGATAGTTTCTTAAGAAAATCTCATTGATCACTTAATATTTTACTGAAAAATGTCATGTAACTAATTGCAGTTAATATTTACTTGGATTGCTGTTCTGTTCAGCTTGTGTGATTTCTTTATTCCCAACATTATCTGTAAATGCATGGAAAAATTGCTGTTTTGCAAGATATCATAAATCCATAGCAATACTAGTTATGATAATCATGATACAGATCACAAACAGACATTTCTGAATCAAAAACTGATGCAGCTAATTACCAAGTGTCTACATATTGCAATTATCCGCAGAAGACTGCAGATATTTCTGATGACTTGTAAAAAGCAGTATAGCGCTGGCGGTCGATCCATGATAGTTTAGGCTATGGGCAGGTGCGTAAATCCCCCACTGCTCACCCGCCCACTTTCCCTCGTTGCTCTCCAAGTGGCCTCCGTGCGACGTGTGCTGTTATGTAATACCAAGAGCTGAGGGGAAGTGAATGAGGGGAAGTGGAACTACTAATGAAAGCAGCCGAAAACTTCACGATGGCTCTTCAGAAATTGTTGATGTCATGGAGACTACATCCATGTTTTATACAGTCTATAAAATGCATTCGCTACTTTTTTTTAAAGAGTTTGTACAGTGATGCTGCAGCAGTATGCTGTACAGTATACAGTATGGATGGTTAACATAATGTGCACTGGCTGGTGTAGTTTTAAAGGACCAGTATGTAACATTCAGGAGGAGCTATGGGCAGAAACGGAATATAATATTTTTAGGTTTTCATTAGTGTATAATCACCTGAAAATAAGAACCCTTGTGTTTTCATTATCTTAGAATAAGACGATTTTATCTACATAGGGAGCGGAGCGGGTCCACTTCCATGAAGGTCGCCATGTTGCACCGCCATGTTTCTACAGTAGCCCAGAACAGACAAACCAAACACTGGCTCTAGAGAGGGCCGTTCGCATTTCTCCTACACACTTGGAACTGGAGGGTGAGGCGAGCGGTAATCAAGTGGTTTCAAGCTTCAATTTCACCACTAGATGCCACTAAATCCTACACACTGGACCTTTAATTCGAACGTTTGGTTACATTTTTGACAAGTTCTTATGCATTCATTTTGTATTAAACAAACCTTTGTAAAGTCTTGTAAATGTCTGGTCTATGTCTTAATCATCAGTAATCATTTCTAAGTATTTTCAGGTAATCTAGCTGGCCACACAGCCCTCTCACACACAAACACAAACTCTGGACCAATCAGTGTTCTGGTCATCTGTGGATGTGCCCATCATCATATAAGCATTAGAAACTGCAAACATTTTGTTGTGATTTGCTTAATTTACTTTTTGGGTGTACTTCAGATGGTCATACTTCAAGATATTTCTGGTCATACTTACATTCAGGAATGTAAGGAAGTGAATTGTTTTCTTGTGGTCTATTTTGTGTGGGAATAAAATATATGCATACTCCCCAAACATCGAAATGGTTCAGACTTACAAGGCAAAACTATGACCATGTTCAGGGTTCATACATCCATATTCCAATAAAGTATTTCAAATGGTGAAACAAAAGAGGCCAAAAGTCACAATTCATTTTTATACCAATTATATGATACTTTTATTTCCATTTATAAGTATTCATCTCAAGTCGACAATTTACATTACAGCCCATCAGCTCTCTGGAATTGTCTACAAGTCGATGTGCAGTATGTCAGCCATAGAAGGAGAAGGGGAATGGCGGTAAGACTGAGGGACACCAGATAAGCCTAAAACAGGGGGGGAGGACAGGGGGAGGAAACTGTGGTTACTGCGGCCAGATCCCAAATTCAGCCCGAATCAACACAATGTTTGTCACGCCATGACCATCATCATCGTTGTCATCATTCAGCCCAGTGTTGTTGTGCAGAAGGGAATGCTGGGAACTTGGAGGACTCAGTGCAGTGGACCTGAGAAAGAGAGGAGAGACAGAGGAGATGGAGGAAGACAGGGAATGAGGGAAAACTGCACTTTTTAGGCTTTTAGGTGTTAACATGTGATCTGTATCTGGATACATTATCTGGATTAAAGCTGAAACCACAAACTTGATTAATCGATCGGTTGATTGACAGATAAATAATCAGCAACCATTTTGATAATCAATTAATCATCGTAGTCACTTTCAAGCAAAAATACCGAAAGAACGCTACACATTCGCTACCACTTTCTCAAATGGTAGGATTTGTTGCTTCTCTTTGTCATTTATAATACTAAACTGAATATCTTTGGGTTTTGTACTTTTGGTCAGACAAAACAAGAATTTGAAGATGTCATCTAATTTTCTCACTATTTTTTTTGACATTTCATAGACCAAACGATTAATCGAAAAAATAATCAGCAGATTAAATCGATAATAAAAATAGTCTTTAGTTGCAGCCCTAATCTGGATAATGACATCGATCAACAGGTCTTTGCATTTCCACCTGGTATTATTAAGCGTTGTTGTTATCACAATTCTGCCTGCATTGTGATCAGATCTCAATATGCAAATTAGTTAGGGGGGGCTGGCGGACTTGTCAACAAACACGGGGCCTCCCAGGTCAAGGGAAGCAATGCCATGGACTG
Organism: Siniperca chuatsi; assembly: GCF_020085105.1. Classification (NCBI taxonomy): domain Eukaryota; kingdom Metazoa; phylum Chordata; class Actinopteri; order Centrarchiformes; family Sinipercidae; genus Siniperca; species Siniperca chuatsi. The sequence continues at coordinate 19,550,918 of NC_058062.1, forward strand.
GCATCATTCATTTTTCAATCACTTTTAGCGAGGGAAGACTTGCAACCTACTTGTAGCTTTTGCAGGGCTTGCTTAAGCTAGCAGGAAGAGGCGGAGTTAAGTGTCCTTTCAACTTGCTGGGCAGAGTTTCGGAAGAATGTGGCCACACTGTACAGATTGCATTTAGACCTGACTGAGACGCGATCACAATCTGAGCCACACCACCGCCAGATGTGGTCTGGATGATCCAATCGCAGTCTGATCACAATGCATTCTGTGGGCATTTACATAGAGTTTTTTTTTTGTTTGTTTTTTTTTACCCAGATAGGATGTCAAGATACAGATCACATGTTAATCCCATGTGTAAATGGGGTCTTAGTTCCAAGTGGCTGTCCAAAAGCACAGCTGTGCCTAAGTGCAGCCCCAGAGAGTTTGGCTGTAGACTCTCATTCTTATTTCTTGTGTTGTTTAAGGGAGTTGATCCAGTTAAATGTTGCATTAAAGCTTTCTAAATGTTCTTTTTTCATGAGCAATTCCGAAAATATTATGGATATCCCTCGGATGAGCCTTGGCTTAAATTTTTTTTAAATCAAGCAAGTAGGTTTATAAAAAAAACAAACAAAAAAAAAACAACCACAATTTAACCACAGTGATAAAACCATGCAGTCAGTTCTTATGGTTTTGGTTTACTTCCACTAATACAGTTGAGGTGATTGAATTCTCCTTTGACATCAGACTTTTCTGTGAACAGTTTTTATTGGAACTACATTCTAATGATGTTTTTCAGAGACAGCCTGGAAAACCTGGAGAAATTAAACCAAAATTAACATGCATACTAACATGGTGAGGTGCCTCTAAAGGGTGAGATTTTTGTTTATTTATTCATTCATAATTTGGGTTTACCAACCCTTTAATAGACCTTTTTCACAGCAGACATTTTGACTTGAAAAGCACAGGGGTTACTAATAACATTAACTATGGCTCTGTTCTATTCAAGTGTCCCAGTTAGCCACGACAGTGAGCCAACATGCACAATGCCAGGACCCTGAAACTGAAGCAGCTAATTGGAATTCAGCCATCCTCCATTTTCTTATTTACACCTGTGCTTTTCCTACTGTGACATCTCTTCGTCTCATCGTCTTCCATGAAAAGGGCTGTTGCTCTGAAAAGATTTCACTCTTTTGACTCTGTTTTTCTGCTGCAGATGAGGCTATTTGGAGGAGAGTCACAGAAATAGCATCATCCGGTAAGCAACCTGAACCACTTGTTGTTGACTAGAAATGAATCAGCAAATTATGTAACATGCTTACATTTGAGGTTGGAGGGTGACTCCTCATGATGTCCCCTCAGCTGCGCTCTTCACACATGCAGCAAAGGCCTCCATCAGATCTTTGCAGCCCTCGCCTCCCTTCTCTGCCACACTGGAAGAAAAAGAAAGAATAATGACAATTAGATCACAGTCAAGATAACCCACATTTCAGTGCCGTAGCATGTCATTTCACAAAAGGTTGTTGCATTTCAGTGTCACCTTCTCACACAGATGGCACGCATGTTGAAAACGGAAACACAGAGAGCTTTAGTTTAGCTTTTGTCAGCAGTAGTGGACTTGACTAAGTCGCAGTCCAACTAAATCTGTTGACAAAACAGATGCTTGTTTCATGTGCTAACAGATTTTAATGGCAGAAACAGCAAAATACAAGTAACATCATTGCAGTCTCCCCATTCGTAGAGGATAGGTGAGGATAAATGAATGAGGGAATGTGTGAAGACACTTAAAAAGTTATTTTCCTCCTCTTCAAGATTATATAAAGACATGCTATCAGGGTCCTAAGTGTTCTCCCTCAATGTAAGATCAACTAATTTATAAAGTTTGATCACGACCACTTTTAGCACCAAAATGAATGGATTATCCAGGAATATTTTCCCCAAATGTTGACTGTTGTATATATTCAAAATGTAATGGCTGATAAAGACACAAAAAAACAAGAAAGAATGAATGAAGGATGAGACAAAAAGGGGATGAAAGTGTTTGAGAGAGAGAGAGCGAATGCGGGCTAACAGATTATTTCAGGCTCCCATGCAGGAGCAAACACAGCATCCGACACTGCCACAGAGCATTAGGGTGATGGAGCGAAAGGGATGGAGGGAGAGGGAGAGAGACAGAGAAAGAGGGGGAAGAGGGAGGAGTGAGGGATACAGAAAGCCATGTGGATGAACCCATCTGTTTGATAGGACACCAGAAAGGGAGGGGGGGGGAGGGAGGGAGGTTGCGTGATAATGCAGAGATGACAAGACACGGAGGAAAGCGGCTGAGCCCATGGGAGGAGGAGGAGGAGGAGGAGGAGGAGGGGTTTTGTGATACATGAATGTAAACCCATCCTTTGGCTCCTCCTATTGCTTCATGACGTCTGAACGTCCCTCTGTTCTGCTTTTCCTCCAATCCCTCCCTCAACCCATTGAAAGAGCAGGGCAGCAATTCTCATCTCCAAAACATCAATCCCTCCATCCTGGCTCAGTTTAACTTTAAAGCAGCCATTCAACAGTTTTTCTGCTTATCCAATTTCTAGAAGTACTAAATTAAAGGATAAGAAAGACCTTATCACCAGATAAGGTCTTTCTTTTGGTCTTCTCATGGGATGGGCAATAGGAACTCAATGTACAAACATTCAGTAATTACCTCTCTATAGTAGTGGTTAGTGGCGGAGTCTGCCATTCCTGCCCAAGGATTCAAATTACATACTGTTCACGCTCAGCTGGATCAAGAACTGTATTAAAGTTACTGCTAATGTTAACCCACCATTTTCTACTGCTGCTACTTTACATTAAGAGTTCAACTTGGCCAAACACGGAGTGGCTTTTACTGTGAAGCAGTCACAGAAGCACTGACCACCATCATTTAAAAAAGGTGTCAAAAATGCCAAATCATAGTGGGACTCACAATGGACAGTTAAAAAAAAAAAAAAAGATAAAAATTGATGCAGCAGAACCAGAGATATTGTCTTTTGTATTGCAAGCATTCTTCTTCCTTGTCAAAACCACATTTATCCCCTCAAGAGTTAGAGGAGAAGATTGATACCACTCATGTTTGTATGCTAAATAGGAAGCTGGAGCCAGGAGACGGTTAGCTTAGCATAAAGACTGGAAACAGGGGGAAACAGCTGGCCTGGTTCTGTTCAAAAGCCACCTACCGGCACCTCTACAGCTCACTAATTATCGCGTGATGTCTCGTTTGTTCGATCCGTACAAAAAACAAAGTGTAAAAAAGACAAGACGAATAAAGTCTACTCTGCAAAACTAAAAAAAAACGTTTACAACACCACCATCACATTACAGCATCACAACAATTTTAATATACTAGCTTAGCTAAACAGGGCCATCTCTGCTTCTATCTCTTTGTATTGTGGCTGGGTGCCTGTTAGTGATGTAACACACAGCTGGCTGCTGCAGATTATCACTCAGCGCTTTACTTTGCCAGGAGGGATGGTGCGAAGAGTGTGTGTGTGTGTGTGTGTGTGTGTGTGTGTGAGGAAATGGGAGCCATTGAGTTTGTGTCACTGCAAGCATGCATTTCTGGTGGTGGGTTGGAGTGAATGTGTATGTGTGTATGAGCAGAGTCAATGAGTCAAAGTCTAACCCCGAGGGTGTGTTGTCAGATAATCATGCCACAGCACCATTGGTCCACCACAACGCGCACACACACACACACACATATATATGTACTTTTCAATCTCAATCCCAAGAGGGGCTGACTGAACTGTGGTGGGTGGAGGAATCATATCAACAAAGTGGTTGCCACGCTAGAGTAGCCCAAAGAAAACTGCCATTCAAATGTCATCTAAACGTGTTGTGGGCTCTCCTCAAATTTGTATTTTTCAAAATAAAAGCACGGTTCTGTTTCAACCAATGCAATACCATTAACCCTCATTAATTGACTATGCTACAGATTCTCTCTCATCGGATTCAATATTTTCAAGTCTGTCAGTCCTGACACGTATGCACACACGCATATAAAGTGCACACAGGGGGATTACCGAAAGCATCAGAGCAGGGCGGTCACATGTGCAGGCAGAAGGGAGAGAGGAGCCGATGACATCACCACCACTGCAGCCATCGCGCAATCTCCTGAGAGACATCAAGATTCTGAGCGAGGTAACGTTACAGGGTCATGGGGCAAAGCTGGGTCGTCATGGTGACCGCAGGCATGTCTCAACTTGGGCCTGGACATTTTGGCCAATCCAGACTCAATATACTTATTAGATTATATGAAACAAAGCTTCTAATATTCAGTTTATGAAGTGAATTCATCTATGTAACTGGTGAAACACTAGCATAACCAGCATTATTTGTAATCTGAACCAACTTCATGCTATTGAGCACTGGTTGCATCCTGATGCAGTGATGTCAGCATGTCCAGGTCGGACTGATCACCACTCAGGCTGGGTGGAAGAGTGACGTCGTCCTCCCGTCTTGGACACAACCAGGAAATGAAGGCTGAATTATTTAGACCGAGCTAGCTGTAGTCTGTCTTCTGAGGCAAACATGCATAATAGATCACTGAGCAGGTGCAGCAGTAAAAGATGATGTAGAGGCCAAAACAATGGTCAAGAGGTCATGTGATTAAGGCTGAGTGTGCAGTGTCATTGTCTAGTGGGGAGCACACACGAATCAATTAAGCATCCCTGGGCGCCTCATGACAGTGTTTCTCAAAACTTCTGGTTTGTGACGCCTTAAAAAAAACAAAGCAATGTCTACTTGTGACCTGCCGCCAATGATTGCTGTGACTGACAGTTTTGACCACCACCAAAAGACTTCTTTTCTTTAGTTGTTCGAATAATTTGTAACAGGTCTGAAATGCCTCAACCATCCAGTAGTTCATAAGAAAAAAGCAAAGCTGCTATTGTGTAGCAGAAATGTGCTTTTTATATATAAAATCTCATGACCCCTTTAACTTGATTTAACTTGCGACCCCAAGGTTGAGAACCACTGCCTTAGGCAGCAGTGAGGTTAATAGGGTCTACCTAATCCCAGTTTGTGCCTCACATGCATTATCATTACATTCAAATCACAGAGCTAAGCATTTGTTTTTGTTTATACAAATAAACACTGTCGAAACCCAGAAGGTCGTTAACAACACTTACCGCTGTTCTGAAGGTATTTTCAGAATCCTGAAGACTCTAACCATCTGGAGGGGGAAAATATTCTATCCACTGCACAATAACATTTTGAACCCATTAACCAAATTGTAATCGTATTTCGTAATCTCCTTGCTCATTTCGTAGAAAACTTAAAATATATAATATGAATAAACAGAAACATGTTATTTTGTATGAAAAGATATAATACAACATGGCATTAATACACGTAGCTGATAATAAATGTTATTAGAAATTGAGCACGGACATGTGTCACTTCCGTCTGCCATCTTTGTTTTGATTAGGAAACAGAGGCACGACTTCAAAAACAGGTTTTTTTTATTGAATAGTTTGAGGATTCTGGAAATACATCCAGAACCTTCTGGGTTTTTCAAAGATCATTGGATATCAATTTTTTGAAAAAACAAAACAAAAAACAGATGCTTACCTCACGAGAGGCACAAACTGGGGTTAGGGTCTACCACTGACTGTAAATCAAATTCAGATGGTGATGAAAAGTTCTGTTTAAAAACCACTAAAACAAGTCTTATCTCAGTACATCTGCGTTGGACTGGACTGGAGTTTTGCAAATGGCTTGGAATTGTCAACATGTGTCATCTACAGGAAGACCCCTCCTACGGCGGATTCGTCTCCACATTGACGAGATTCTCGAAGTGACACAGAAGTGCAGAAAATCTAAGAAATTCTAACTCTTAAATCTATTGATTCATGCTAGATGGTGCAGCATGGGGGGTTGAGGGGAAGGGGGCACATCGGTGCCAGTGTGACACAACTGCAGCACAGCACTCAGATTACTGACTTCTGCTGAGTCATCAAATTCCGTAATGAAAACCAGCACAGTTTCCACTGGCAAGAATGTACATGCATGTCTGCACATACAACTGCAGACAGTTAACAGAGAGACAGAAAGAGTGTGTATGTGTTTGTGTGTGGACGTCAAAGGAGGGGAGGGGGGTGTGCTTCTGTTCAACTTTTGTGAAAGAGCCTGGAGTCTCAAAGTGCACAGGCTTGCCACTAACCAACATGTTAGTTTGCGAAACACTATACACACACACTTTTCTATGAAACACTATACATACACACACACTTTTATTATGAAAAAAAAGTGAAAAAACAAAAAAAATCTACTCGATACTGAGAATATTTCAACTCATAACAAATAGAAGTTCTTTTCTTTTTAAGAATGTTCTAGAAGTAAGTGTATCTTTAAACAATAAGGCAGTTTTCTGCATTGGAGTCAAGAAAAATGAAACTCCATTTTAAAAGTCTTGTTAAATACTTGTTAAAAAATGACTGATGTTAAGGTAAAAATGGTTTATATACACTGTACATGCAATACATATAATATTTTAAAAAGGCATGACATGCTTTTTTGTCTCACACATGCTTACAGCCTGTTGCTCATACTTCACCTCTGTGTGACTTTGACAGTGTGACCTTCACAAGGTCATAACTACTGCTACTATACTATAGAAGTGTAATAAAAAATTATTTCTCCCATTAAACCGCATAAAAAGCCGGTCCTGAAACTGTGGGGAAAATGATCAAATCTGACCTAAAGCAAGTATAAAGAGATGCTTAGAGATGCTCAGTCAACATGGCCGCCTCCATACGTCTCCAGTGTGAATGTGAAGCTGTTGCTTATTTGGCCAGCCTGGTTATAAGAAGCAGGTGTCAGGCAGAGCAGTAACGTGATCTATGGCAGGGTACATGTCATGGTATCCGGCACATACAGTCTCACTTGTACACACGTCTATCCATGGCGTCTATAAATACATAGGGGTTCCAGTATTCATTACACAGAGTCAGCCATGTTACATCTACAGTTGGCTTGCAGCGTGGCTTGGTTGAAATAAAATGAAAGGCCCAGACAGGCCAGCAGTGTGTTCTGATGTAGGAGCAGGGTGGGAAGGGGTCAAAGCATGAGCTGAGTATTTGAAATTTGAACACACTTTCCCTTAAGCAGACCTACTAATAGAATATATAACCTGGATTAGGTTAATTTCATAGTGACTACCGCGTCTATCTTCAGCCTTAAATCAATGTCAAATTGTTACTTTGACCCATTGCCAGCAGAGTTCAAAGAATCTGAAGGACACTTAAAATAGCAGTGCCCAAAGCAGAGGTCAATGACAGCGTAATAACTTTACCACCCGTCACATGTAACAAAGGAATCTTGGGAACATGGTTAGCTTGCAAAGTTGAGTGAAGTGGTTCGCAAGACCAAGGTACTTCTAGCTCACAGATTAGACTAGGGTTGTGCATATGTGCTCGAGGCTACATTAGCCGCTACTAGCGTAACACACCCACATCTCAGACTGAACAGTCAATGGTCGAGTTGCATTGTGGGTAATGTAGGCGCCAGGTTTTGACAAGGAAGAATGCTTGGAATAAAAAAGGTGATATCTCTGCAGCATCGATTTTATCCTTCTTTTTTTTTTTAAACTGTCCATTGTGAGTCCGACAGTTATAGAAGTGCGATACTACAATGATGGCGTACTCTTATAAACAGCCATAACCTATTGGGTCAAATGTCAATTTTGAACCTCAATAGAAGAGTTATGGCTCCTGAGTTAGCATTCATTTGGATTCGTGTTCCTGGCAACCTGAGGAGTTGCAATACAAGTCCAATATTCACTCTCTTTTAGCTCTGTTTTTGGTCTGTTACCAAATCTTGAGGGAAATATCTGCAAGGTCATGGGACAAGGATCCAGAGCGAGCATGGTCAAGTATCCAATTGTATACAGATTAACACTTGCAGCTTAAGACCCCCATTTGCTTGTACTATCTGACCTTTCAAGGTCATGGGTTCATGTTCTGCATGTAATGGCCCACAAGACACACAAGAGCAGCTCAAGTTATTTATCAGTGATCGATCATTTCTATTCATAAAACCTAAACATAGACGAATTAACGAAATATTCATTGATGTCAAACTATCACACCTGTAAATTCAAATGGATCTTAAAGTGTCCTCAGACACTTAAAAAAAGTGAAGGGGGGGGGGGATTTGGCATGTCTTTTACACATGATTAGCCATCCATCCACGCCTTGCCCTGCCAACCCTTCCTTCTCCCCCTCAACCTGCTGTCTTATCTAAAGGCTTCACACACCCACTGCCACCTTATCAAGGCCTGACTGGCCTTGGAAGCCTTTACTATCAAAAAACATACAACATACAAGTTAACTGCTCATAATAAATCCATTTGATCAGAGCTTAAAGCCCCAGCTTAGCGACGATCGACAAAAAACAAACAAAAAAACCCCTATCTGTCAAAATGGTCTGTTCCAGAGAAGAGGTGTGGAGGGTTGATGTGCAGAAGTCAAGAAGACGTGCAAGTGTTATTTCATTGCACTTCTCTCTAAACTGCACACACATATACAGCAGAGTGTCTGCTGCGAATAAATGCAACTAAATCCAAAAATATCACTGAACCGGTGTCCCTGACCGTTGACACAGCAAGAGGCCAAAGGAGACGGCAGGGGACAAAAGGAACCAGCTAACGCAAAGTATTCTGGGGAAAGGGAGGCTAGTGACGACAGCACATTCCCAGACTTCATCCATGCGTACGGATGAGCATCAAACATCACCCCGCTGCCACACATTATTAATCTCCAAATCACTCTCCCCTACATAGGGTACCCCAAATTTTCATAACCCTTAACCCCTGCACCAAGCTGGGATGTCGAATTCAGTTACGTTTCAGCATGCAAGACTTCGTTCTCTTGGTGGTTTTCAGCGCTAACCACAGCCTCCTCCGAAGAGACTCCATTTTAGAATGGCGCATTTTAGGATGCTGCTGCCTTCTAATTCAATCGCCACTTAGACCTGTGCATGGTTAAATCAGCGGAGAATTTTGAGCAATCTTTGCTTCGAGCATGGATGCGATGCTCTGTGTCCGTGGAGCTGTTAGACAGCTTGTAAGGAAACATCAGAGCACATCGCAAACGATTACAACGGTCAGGTTTTTGCTCAGGGTGCCTCCACCTTCAACTGCTCAACATCTCAGCAAATATGAATGTTTGAAGGCAACTCTTGAAGCCAGAGGAGAACTTGTGGAACATTTCAGAGGTGGACCGACGATTGTACGAGCTTCCTATGTGCTCACTGAGTTTGGTATAACACATTTACACTTATCTTCTGCACATCTTTTTGCAACATTCACACCATCACCTACCATTTGTCCAGGTCAGCCTTGATGCTGGCACAAGCAGCGGGGACGGGGGCCTCGGTGGGGGCGGCGGCGGTCTCAGAGTCCGACATGTCTGTGGTGCTGCTGTGTGGTGTTGAGGGTGCGTGTCCTGTCCTGTTCCTGTCCCCCGAACGCCTATGGATCCCAGAGCCACCAAGAGAGACAGAGAGACAGTGGAGTTGAGAGTGAGTTGCTGAAAGGGGCGGGCGCACAGGAGGAGGTGGGAGGAGATACACATGTGAGAGGGCAGCACATGTGTGTACACAATTGTCAGGGGCGGGGGTGGAGGGGGGGGCAAGGGTGAAGGGGCAGTGACCTGGACTGAAGTACAAAGGCGGATGATTGCGAAACATGAACAAAAGAGGGGAAGTGGTGCGTAGAGATTCCTTATTAATGTCAGGTTCATCAAGTGGACTGATACTTCCAGTGCTACCTCAATGCCAAGTGGGCTTCCCACCCAGCTGTATAGTTCAGGCATGGAGAAACAAACTCACCCAATACTACATGGGTCAGTAGTGGAAAAAATACTTAATACATTTCACAGCCCACGCACAATGTGATTGAGTGAAGTAACTGGTGTGTGTGTGTGTCAGGGCGGTTGGAACATGATCAGAATGACAGCCAGTCTTCCAACATAATGTCATCTGTCCATTGAGTTGTGCCACCTAGTGGCAGCTTTGTGCAAGAGGTTACAGCATTTTCCTGCTACTGCAGTCTTCATCCCGGCACATGGCAGCCATGCTTGAAAAGGTCAGGGAGTGTAATGCAGCTGAATGTTTTAGGGCTAAATAAAATAAATTTGTCTTTCATGAGTGTCTTTTATAATCAGTTATCATTTTATATATAATATAGCACATTGTGTATTGCATTTATTTATTAAGTTTTTCCAAGGTCACAGTCAGAACTTACTAGAACTTCAAAACATGCCCTGAAAATGTTTGAACTAGGGTTGCAACTAACAATTTTTTCCACTATCAATTAATCTGCAGATGATTCTTTTGATTCATTGTTAATCTATAAAATGTCCGCACGAAACTATGCTAATCTCAATTTCCCAGAGAGATTCCTTTTAAAATTACAAAACTGAGAAAAAGAAAACTGAAAATCTTCTCATTCTGAGAGGCTGGAACTACAGAATGTTCAGCTTTTTTATTATCTTTGCTTGACAAATCATTGAAACGTTCTAAATGATGTATTTATGTCGATCAGCTAATCTATGAATTGACTAATCGTTTCAGCTCTGAACATTAGGAATGTCATTTTTAGTTTGGATTTTTGTGATGAGATTTTGAGGTATCTGCCACTGTAACATCACCTGGATTACAATGACCACAGGATCGCCTGTAATAACTCACACTGTGTGAGAAAAGATGCGTTGTTGTTTATTTTTGTTTTCAAAAACACCTGATTAAAGAGGAAATATTCTTTCCAATGCTTGGAGCACAGGTGGGATTCATTTGGCTCCATCTTCTGCAAATACTGTGTTTTTGGGGATTTGGGTGAACCGCCCCTTTAACAGGATGAAGACCTCATTATGACCGAAGACTGTCACCACTGCGACGCATTACAAATATTAACGTTACGCCAGCGCACCGCTCCTCGGACGTTACGCAACAACCTGCCCATCAGGCACCGCTGCTGCTTTGCATGCAGATTACTTGAAGCGCTTTTGTGCGCACAAACTCGGTATCTCCTTTGCAAAGTTTGCATTCTGACTCTAAAACTCTCCTGATTCTAGAGGCCACACTTATCTTCTCCCCTTCTAAAACACATGAAACATTTCTTAAATGACCTTAGCTCCTTTATTTAACGAGCTTTCTGGGCGTGTCTCACCTGACCCGTGCGTATCCACAGCTCTGCTTGCGACCCTTGCGCCCGCTGCACACCTGATAAAGCTTTCAAAATGATACACGAGCCTGGGAATTATGGGATACGTAGTCCTGAGCGAATGCCCATGTGCAAGCTTTACAACCTCAGGCAGCATAGTGCTGAACAGTTGTAGCCAAGGCAAAAGGGAACAGCAGAAGCCTTTTCTCATCTGTTCCTTGAACATTTTAACCTCTGTGTGATCTCGAGCACAGTCCGCATTAACTGGCCTGTGCCGAGAGTCCTAAAATAGTGCTAGCTACTTATTGATATTCCACAAAGGACAAAATGTGCGCAGTGATAAATTACATTAGCATCAAATGTCAACCAATTACTTCCCTGCATGGAAACACCTCCTGTTCTCACCTCCTCTTACAGAAATAATGCATAAATTAAATCTGGCACGATGGCACAAGATAAAGCAGGTTCACACGACTAATGGCACCACAAAATATGGGGAGGGAGTGTAAAAGTGATACTATATTTATGTAATAGTAAATCACGAAACAGTAGACTATTTATCAAAGTACATGGTCTCCAAATCATACAAATTCTGCAAAAAAAAGAGAACTTTCTGAGCAACTTGAAAAGCTCCTCTGTGAAGCATATAGAATGAGGCCATGCACACAGAGACAAGAAGGAACACCATGTACTTTAAGCAACACAAGTGGTTTCCTGTGCAGAAACCCAGCATATGAAATTGAATTCATAAAACAATGCCATTAATTCCTACCTATCTGCAGATGGGACGTCTTGGTCCTGAGTTAGACAGCTCAAAAAGTGTCTAAGTGTGTGCAGGAATCACCAGAAAATGCCAAGGGGGACTTGGGCTGCAACTGCTCTGTAGTGAATGTGACCTCACTGGAAGGGGGTGTGTAGCTCTGGTTTATGACCATGTGTGCATGTGTGTGCATGTGCTTGCTCATGGTATGTGCACTGCCAGGAGCTGAAAGACAAAGGGGGGAGGGGTGAAGAAAGAAAGAAAGAAAGAAAGAAAGAAAGAAAGAAAAAATAGAAAGAATTGTAGAGAATCGAATAGAAGAATAGTAGAGAGCAACAGACTAAAAAAGATGCTGTGCCTGTTTGAGATTCTATGAGGGTTAAATGGAGCTATGGGGGGGGGGGTTGTTTGCACATGTTGTAACATACAGTGCATGTCTGCCTGGCTGTGGAGCCCCGCGGCAAGGTCGACATCTCAGGCCATAAAAAAGTGAAATATGGCTCATATGGTTTCACATTGTTTCCTCACAGTCTTTTTTTAAGCCTTCGTTTCCTTATTATCCGTCTCTGCGTGTAGGTTCCTCACTCATATGCACATGAGACCCTCAGGCTTCATGCTGACTTTGCACAAGCAACACCATATACATGTCAAACACACAAAACACACCCTCATTTTTGATTTCTAAGCCAAAGCAAGCAACATAAACCTGTTTTCGTCAACATATGTGTGTGTGTGTGTGTGTGTGTGTGTCTCAGGACATTGCCACTGTTGGAGGTGATACCTTACAGGTGATAAAATCAGAGGAGCCTTCAAAGTCAGTCTGTACAAGGTCACACATGGGACGCCTGCTGCACATGTGTGGTATTCCTGATTGAATGGAAGAGGCTCGAGGCTGGCGGACCACAGCACACAGGTGACCTCTTGGCTGCTGAACAGGAAGAACTGTGTCCATGTAGAGGACAGGGGGGCCGCCACAACTTCGTCCACAGGGAAGGAACGTGTAGACAGTTTCTGTGTCCTTGAAAGGAGAGTTGATATGTAACTTTCTGAAGAGGTTTCCTGTAAAGGACAAAGACAGTATGAACTTAACCTTGATGTTCTTTTTAGTGTCCTCTTTAATGATAGTGAACTACAGACATATTTCAGAAGTCCGCTACAGAAAATGACGCATTACTTCTGGTTAAACATGGTTAAATACAATGGATTTTCATATATTCTAGATTTGTGCTGGTGTGGACAGGACTTTGTAAGCAGCACTACATCTCCTAAATTCCAAAGAAGTCTATTTAGATTTGTGTTATTGGATTTTGTTTGTTCATAAGACGTTTAACGGGAAGTTTGACCTATGTAGGATAACATTCTGTATATTTCTTTGTCTGTGGTATGACTTTCTGCCAAACAAAAGGAATCTATATATTTCTTCATGCGCAGTTCATGTAACATGAAATATTTCCTTGTTTGGTGTAATATCAGTGCTTTAAGGTCGTTCCTGTATTTTGTCACCTTCATCAACTGTTCAAGTCCAGTTTGTAGCAAAGGGAGTGGTGACCTCTTCAGTACTTTTCTACAAATTAGGTCTTAATAAGGTCAGGAGAAAAAAAATATTTGACGGAAAAAAAGTTGCTCTTATTTTTGGTATTTTACTCATACACTTAAGCACTGGGGTCAGTGGGACCCCAAACAATGAAAAAGTAATCCCAATGTAAACTCAAGGGTTAAGTGTGGAAAAGTTGAGGTGGAACCATTTTTTTTTTTACCCAAGAAAGTACATACTGGCAGAGATACTGATTGAGAAATGTATTATTATTGATACTGGTTGATTTACTATACCTGTACAGACAAACAAACTTGGAAAAAATCTAGCTGTTGAGCACAGAGCAAAATGCCCTTTAGGCTACGCTACTGTGGAGTTTAACTGAACTAAAATGAGTCTGAACTTGTTTAACAGTGATGCTCGTGCCGCTTATGCCTTTCTTTTTTCTTCTTTCACCTCTGTGGCATGCACCATAAAATACTCTGTTCACTGCCTTAGACATAATAGCACATAAACAACCAACACCCCAGTAATCAGATCAGCTCCTAGCCTACATACAGTATATGGTATCAGCTGATATTTACCATGAAGTTTTAATATTTTATAAAACTTGCCCAGACCCAGAAAAGCACATCTTCTGTGGTCACATTGATGTACAAGTACAGTTTGTGTCCCAGCTGTCTGTCACTTTTCTATCTCTACTCTATCGTCCTAATCCCCCTCTCTTTTCCCTGTTTAGTCTGTTGTGCAGTCACTTTGGACCTGCCATTCCACACATGTCCACCAGACGTCCCCAGTGAGTCTCTGTCTTTTGTCCACCGACTAATCTGTCACCTGCCCTGCTCAACTGTAAAAGGTTTGTTTAACCAGAACTGATGCCTGCAGTAAATATCTTCTTGATTGTAAAAATGTAGGTGTATAAAACTTCTAGGACTCATTTATAACCTGAAAAACAAAAATACCCCTCTTTGATGTGAGATACAACAATATCATATTAATACAGATAGATAGAGTCTACATATTAGGTTTTAATATCTCAGAAGTAAAGTCTACAGGAGAACAAAGACCCTCGAAGATGAATTAATTGAGGACTGTGTGGAATTTTAGGTCATAAAAAATACAACACTTTTCAAAACAATTATAAGGTGCTGTATAGATACAAAAGCAAATGTAAAAAATCTAAAAGCCAACATGGCAGAATTAAACAGCAATGAAATATGATATGAATTTAGATAAAGGGCAAGTACTGGAAACAACAGTTTAACTCATTTATATAGTGCCAAATAATAACACAAGTCATCTCAGGGCCCTTTCTCTTCGAGCAGGTCTAGACCGTACTCTATAATATTATTAACAGAGACCCAACAAATCCCAACAGCTGAAGCCAGTCTGTAACAACTATATCCTATGTTGAGATTTTCTATTCATATTAACATGTCTTGTGGGAAAACCTTTCTCTTTTTTAATGATTTTAATAGTTTTAATCATTTTTTCATAATTTTGAGTTTGTACTGGTTGGGCTCTGGGTAAATCTGATGGCATTTCTCACCATTTTCAGATTTTTTTTTTTTATGGAGAATGGAGAAAATAATCAGCAGATTAATCCATACTGAAAATAATCATCAGTTGCAGTTCGATACAAAATAGCTCAGTAGTAAAATCCTGCTTTAACATTAATGCATCAGTAATAAAAATCTAATGATATAATATATAATAGTATAACTGTCATAGGGGACATTTTTCTGCATTGAGCGGTATTCAAATCATTTGAATACCGCTCGCCTCACCCTCCCCTTCGAAGCGTGTAGGAGAAACTACGGTGGCCGCGAAACTTGAGAGAAACACGAACGGCCTTATCTAGAGCCAGTGTTTGGTTTGTCCGTTCTGGGCTACTGTAGAAATATGGCTGTGCAACATGGCAGCCTCCGTGGAAGGGGACCCGCTCCCTCTGTAGATATAAAGGGCTTATTCTAAGGTAATGAAAACACAACAATTCTTATTTTCAGGTGATTACACACTAATGAAAACATACTTACAAATATTATATTCCATTTCTGCCAATAGCTCCTCCTAAATGTTATATTACGGACCTTTAAGTAACAATTTAAATGCAGAACTTTTACTTGTAATGGAGTATTTTTACAGTGTGGTGTTAGTAGTCCTTTTACTTAAGTAAAGGATCTGAATACTGCCTCCACCACTGGAAAATACAGGTGCGGTAACGTGCACGCACTGTAACTATGAAAAGGTCAGGTGAGTTATGGACTAACATGGTCATCAGTAATTTAACCATCAAATGATGTTGTAATGAATTAAGACAGGTGTTGAGGCGTTATTACAAAACATTGTGTGAACATCAGTGTTTTTATTCATCGATCTAATTAGGATCTGGTAAACTTTTTCCAAATCCGTCCCATTCACACAGACAATCTCTCTCTCTCTCTCTCTCTCTCTCTCTCTCTCTCTCGACACACACACACACACACACACACACACACACACACACACACACACACACACAAATACAATCATCAGCCTGTGACTGCATCCTGTTGCATTCATTCAAATCTCCTTGTCCATGTTTCTCATTATGAACCAGACCAAACAAGTTCCAAACAATCAGCACACGCTCACCTTACTGCTGCATAACCAAACTGTTGAAGCCAAGGAACTATAAAATGGAAGCAAAATGGAGAAAGAGAAAGAAACAGCGACGAGAAAAAAGAAGCAAAGACTAACAAATCGGCAGCAAAGGAAGAGAGATGGCTCACAGAAAAACCAGTGGAAGCAAACTCCTCATGACAGGTGAGATGAGCGTAGCTTTTTGGTCTATCTATGAAATTATTTGAAAATTGTGAAATTATTTGTGTGTGATCTATACAACGATTGCTATTACACTAAAATAACAAGAAATGTATCTATTTTTACAGTGTTAAAAGTTTTTTAATAAATTCAAAATTGGGTGTGCAAAAATCTGTACACCTCGTGTTTACTCCGAATCAAAAGGGATGTGTGTTGCTGCTCAGAGATTTTAAACATTGTGTAATTACTAGAGTTAGACCGATAAATCACCCGGGCTCTTATATTGACCGATATTAGCTCATCACAGATACAGTATATTGGTAAAAGCATATATATCAGCTGATAAGTAACAAGAAAAAATGCCAAAGAAATGTTTGAGGTCATTTAGAAACAGTGTTACTGAGTTTGTCCTCCAGAGTGCACTGAAAAGTTTATTTTTACACTGTGAAATGTTCCGCTTAGTACATAATATCGGTCAAAAAATGTTAAGAACCAAATTTAAGGCTTCCTAAACACAAATATTTGTTAATGTTATGTATTTATGTAAAACAAAGAAGAATATCGGCCAATATATTGAATTTTTTAAACTATAAAATATGATATGGCAGATATGTGTATCAGCCTCAAAAATCCTGTATCGGTCGGGCTATCGTACTTACCATTGATAAATATAGTAACGCTGCTTTTTTTTGTCCAGCAAAATTCATTAATTCACGCATCAATCATCAGCCATTCATTAAAAGAAAACATATATCTTGAAGAGGGGTTAGGATAGGATAACCTATTTCGCTGTCATGGCATGTGTTAACATTTAACAGAATGACCACTTGTAATATCGTAGAAAAGGTTTCAGTCGTAGTCATCTGGACACTGTTTCCAGAATCAAGACGTTTGGCTCCCATCCGAGAATGACTTCCGGATGGGAGCCAAACGTCTTGATTCTGAAAACAGTGTCCAGATGACTACGACTGAAACCTTTTCTATGATAGAACACTCCTGGGCGAATGAGGGACTACACCGTCTGACCACTTGTAATGTAAAAGGGGTGCTAGTATTGCTGAACCATCACTACAGCTGGCAGCTTTCAGCTCATTGGTGTGTTTCAGTTCTCACTGAATCATCGGCTGTTGCTGATGTGGATTTGTAAAGCCCATTGAGATGCTGCATGTGACATTTGACTTTACAAATACAGCTGACTTGACTGAAATGGGGAAAAAAAAATTAAAAAACCCACACAACAAATCTGTGTCATTTTTCCACGCTCCGTAGTGTTGTATATGGTGGCAGCATGCAGTGCCGTCCCCATCAGTGACCTGCTGGACCGAGCCTCTCAGCGCTCTGACACACTGCACTCCCTCAGCACAACACTGACCCAAGAGCTGGTCAGTACCTGTTTTTGTGTGTGTGTGTGTGTGTGTGTGTGTGTGTTTGCACTGTCTGAGGGTGTCGGAGCCTTCCCAAACATACGTTAAACCGCCTGTTAAAGCCCTATTCAGCTGAGCTCTTGGTTTATTGATTACTTTGGGTCTGAATATGCGTGAGGGCGCTTGGACCCCGTTCTACTTGCGTTCAAGTCTGGTTTTCTCACATATTCAGCACACACATGAGACAAGAGAAAGCAATTACTGTGAATTTCCTAAGATGTAAGATTTGGTTACACTCTTGAAAGTTCATCACCTTAAAAGACCATGCCAGTGGTTTTGCATGATTTGACCTTTAACCTTCCAGGTAGCCATATGTTTCCATTCATTCATTTTTAAACTTGCTTTCCATCACAGTGAAACATGTATTTGCCAGGTAAGCAGTTAATTGTGATTCCACAGTACAATTTAATAATCTTCCTCCGTCTCTCCCAGGACTCTCATTTCCCTCCTATAGGCCGGATGATCATGCCCCGCCCCTCAATGTGCCACACCTCCTCTCTGCAGACACCCAATGACAAGGAGCAAGCTCTTCAAGTATCAGTAAGTGACTGTATCTGTTTTTATTCCTCATTTATTCCTTATTCTTTGCTTCATTTGTCTCTGTGGTGTCCTCACGCTACCTCTCCAGGCCTTTTTGCCACTTTCCCCTCCCTTTTTTTATCCTTTTCTCTGCTGCTGACATACATCAGATCATATCTCCTATCCAGCAGGAGTCGGACATTTGATCAGTGCAATGGTTTTTTGATTATCGTATTTCCTTAAAAGACGAGCTCATCCCACAAATCAAATTATTTGGCGTCATCGAATCATTGCGATATCAGTTGAGACTTAATTGAAGTTTCTATGAGTACAAACAAACATTAATGAGCTATCTCAGGTTTGCGTTTGCAAATCTGAAAGATGAAAATTATAAATTTGTGTGTTGTATGGCAACCGACCCTGTTGCAATTAAACAGTCCTTTGTCTTGCAAAGTGTCTGGCAAAGACTGACCTGATTTCAGAATAACAACATGAAAATAAATGAGCATTTATTGGGTGGATATGACTTGAAAATTAGCTAACAAGTGGAAAGGCATTTTAATTTCACTGTGACATTAACTTTAAGAAATGTGTAACACTTACTGACCTCTGCAGGCCAACAATTGGAATTACAACATCTTTGGGAGACACGTGGTTGTCACACTATTATCTGCACAGACTATAGCAATTCAATACAACAGTTCAGTAAACGTACCACCTTCAGCTTTTTTATCTTGCATTTTGATCTCTTGTCTCCCTTCAGCTTATTGTATTATCTTATTATTATCTGTTTGACTTCTTTAGGAGTCAGACCTGTTGTCATTGGCTCGCTCTCTGCTCCAAGCCTGGGTAGACCCCCTGGTAGTCTTGTCCACCTCCGCTAACACCCTACCTCACCCAGCCCAAAGCAGCATATCCAACAAGATCCAGGAGCTGCAGGAGCACTCCAAGAACCTGGGAGACGGCCTGTATATCCTATCTGGCAAGGTGTGCGAGTGTGGGAAGAAAAACCCTTGAACAAATTTTGTTTTGCTTTTGCACTCATTTAAAATGTTAATATAAAATGGATTTTAAAAACAGCTTTCCTCCCTTTCCCATCCTTCCCTCTCACTTCCCCTGCCTCCTTTCTCTCCCAGATGGGTCCAGCGGCTCAGACCATCTCCTTACTGCCCTACAGAGGAGGCAATGACATCGGCCAGGACAAGATTTCCAAATTGACCAACTTCCATTTCCTGTTGTCCTGCTTCCGCCGGGACTCCCACAAGATTGACAGCTTCCTGAAAGTCCTCCGCTGCCGGGCAGCTAAAGTGCAACCTGAGATGTGCTGAAGAGTGAGGCAGCCAGCTTGACTCTGAGGGGAGATTTTTCTTAAAGCTTGTATTGCCGACCAACTATGTATTAGCACGAACTAGGAATCTGATATTTGAGCTAATATCCTAACTGCTAAGTAGTTGGCATTATGAGCTTTCAGAAGGTGAAGATAAGGAGGGGTTACATGGCACACATAGGAAACACATTTTAGCCATCATGGTGCACAGAACATTGACTTCACTGATATTCTCAGTGTGAATGTATAGATGCTAAGATATGATGTAAAAATTGATGGTTTTAGCATTATTGATTTTGTTGGAAAAATTTCCCTTGTACATTTGCAAAAGTTTTACTTCTTAAACAGATTCCTTAATTGACTTAAAAGTCAATGGTTAAAACAGGTTAAGACATTTCAGGTGGGTAGAGGAGCAGTACAGTTAACCTAAAGGTTTATACTGTTGTTGGGTCAGGACAAAGCATGACTCATACACTTCCCCATATGTTTCCAGCTGGTCTGGCATTATGAACTGACCATATTGTGGTCACAAATCTGGGTGCTCCTGTGACTCCTCCTTGTCCTTTATACCTTCAAAGCCAAGCTGCCAAAGGAGCTTTGCGGTGTCAGGCAGGGTGTGACATATGAAATCCCGCCACCAGCCTCTCTTCAAGTCATTCTTCCCACTGGCATGCAAGGCTTCAATGTAGAATACCTTTCTCTTCCTAACTAATGCTTGTCTGATGACAAACTGCTGCATTTGCATTTTGGATTTAATTACACTCTCTTGAAAGAATTTTGAATGTGATGCCTAGCAATTGAAATATTTCTTTAAAATCTGTATATCAATAAAAATCATCTATTGCACAGTACAATTCTCTGTGTCAGTTTTTTCTCTTTTTTTAGAAAGCAAGCCAGCAAGACTATCTTCCCAATAAAAACAACAATATCAGGCATTACAGCAAATTCCCCGAAAACAACATATTTTTACGTTGAAGAGTCAAAGCCCTCTAGTGGCCGTAGGAATTATGATGTGAGCAAAGGAGGAAGAAGTGTGATGTTGTTATAGAGCAAACCTATGGACTTTAAAGGTGCTATTGATCCATCCAGCAACTAGATGATGCACTCCCCCTCCCCCTTCCATTCCATCCCAGTGGTTGCCAGTTTGTTGCACGACCTGCAGATTTCATGGTCGAGTGAGACTCAGACAGACTCAGTCATGTCAAGTGATGAATCTTTCGTGATAGAGTAATGAATTCATTTTGCAACATATAACTATACATTTAGCTATAGATTTAGGTTACTTTGTGCGGTGGTGTTTCATGTAACATTATCTATGTTTATCTTAGCTTGTCGGTAAAAACAGTAAAAGCATGACCCCCTTTGGTTTTGAGCCTGGACCGTGGAACTTTTAACAGTATCTGATTTTGTGATCGAAGAGGTCTCGGAGCCGAGTAAGGGATTAAAAGTTCTGAAATGTAAAACGGAGCCAGACCATGTTAGGATTTAAAAGTAATCAGTAAAATCTTAAATTGAATTCTGTAACGGATGGGGAGCCAGTGTAATTCAGCCAGGGCTGGGGTGATGTGTTCCCTACGTTGAGTGTTTGTGAGGAGTCCTGCTGCTGCATTCTGCATTAACTGTAGACGGCAACTGCCGCATTCAATTCAATTAAATTAAATTTTATTCATATAGCGCCAGTTCATAACATAAGTGATCTCATTGCAGTTTTCCTATGGAGCAGGTCTAGACCGTACTATTTATAATATTATCTACAGAGACCCAACAAATCCCACCATGAGCAAGCATTTGTGGCAAGAAAAAACTTCCTTTAAGAGGCAGAAACCTTGGACAGAACCAGACTCAATGGTGGGCCGCTGCCGTGTTAGGTTTTGAGAGAGAGAGAGAGAGAGCTAGAGAGAGAGAGAGAGAGAGAGAGAGGTTATGGGGGGTGCCACAATGCAAATACCACTTAGTTGAAGAAGGTCAATAGGAGCAAAGCAGTCAAAACATATCAGTCAGTTGTTTCTAAGGTTTCTGTGTTTGAAGATAAATCGGTACCGGTTGAGGGCAGGACGTGATACATTTCTTCTCTAATAGTTAAAATTTTATTGTTAAAGAAATTCATGAAGTCATTACTGCTGAGGGCTGTAGGAATACATGGTTCAATAGAGCTATGACTCTCTGTCAGCCTGACTACAGTACTGAAAAGAAACCTGGGGTTGTTTTTGTTTTCCTCTATTAATGATGAGTAGTAAGCTGCTCTGACATTATGGGGGGCCTTCCTGTATGTTTTAAGACTTTAAGGCTAGATGGTCGATTTGGGAGGGGCTGCGATTTGCATAGGAGACCTCTGTTATTTTGATACATAATATTGAATTAAATGCAAATGAGATCGCTTCCTTTAGCCACAGCACTATCAGATAGACATCTAGAGTAGGAGTTTTTACCTAATGGCGTGTAGTCCAGTAATAGCAGTTCAAAAGTTATTAAATAATGGTCCGATAATGAAGGATTTTGTGGAAAGACTATTAAATGTTCAATTTCAATGCCGTATACCAGAACAAGGTCGAAGGTGTGGTTTTTACATTTTGTTGTGCTATTTCAGCGTTTTTGTTTAGGTTGTTATGTATAACTCCTCTTCTGTTAACTTTTGGTTTTATTAATTTAAGTGGTCGGGGGGCAGACACCGTCACTAAGGAGCATCAATTAGGTAGGTGAATAAGGAGTGACAAAAGAGGAAATGAGGGTGTGGAAAAGTTGTTCCATTATGTTCTTGGGGAGCATTGGTTCGAGTTTGGCGATATTTCTGATTTGTAAGTAGCAGGATTAGACTTGACTCTTAATGTGCTGATTGAAGTAGAGGTACTCATCAAAAACAACTCCCAAGTTTCTAGCTGAATGTTTTGTGTTAGTTGTTAGAGGTCCAAGGAGGGGAGGTGAGACTATTAGAAATATGATCAGGACCAATAACCAGGTCTTCAGTCTTGTCTGTGTTCAGTATGGTGCTTTAAAATACTGAACAAACAGTCTTCCTGTCCGTCCTATATCTGAGATTAGATTTGATTTTCTATTTGCTGAAAATATTGAAACAGTTGTTGACTTGTGCATTTAAATCTGTAAGTAATGGTAGCATTGAAATAGTATATACATATATAAAATATTCATAATTTACCATTCCTAAGTGCTTTTGATTACTAAAAGCATCTATCTTCTGATCCTGCTACATTAACAGTAATCTTTTATCATTAATATTGTGTTTAATATATTGGTTGTGTACAATAAAACTTTACATTTGTGGTGTGTGATGCATCATGTGTACCACAGGTATCATATGCTGACATTGTGAAGAGAGGACTTCACATTGATGATCTTTAAGAGCCAATCAAAGCAGTGGGCGTTCCCGCGCTCTACAGGAACGCCCCATCGCTGCTGCAATCAGACTCCACTGGCTGCCAAAGGAGGAATGCGCATCGAGACAGAAAATCCTTGTCTGCACAGAGTGTGTAGTGTGCAGCTGCGTTAGTAATAGAAATTAATTAAAAAGTCATCTGGTCAAGTTTGGAGTTTTTCAAACACCAATGGAATTTATTAGGCTATGGCGATTTTACCACTGTGTTTTTTTACAGCTTTGCATCAGGATTGGGGAGCATCGCCAGGTGAATTTGCGTCTACTCGCGTCTTTCCATTTGAATTCCTTGACTTGTGTGTTTTTGTCCTTGAAAAGCTTGAAAAAATGTACTGTCATTTAATTTTACTTCTGAACAGAATGAAAGAAATACATTGAACTAGTTAGCATAGTAAATGTTTATTAATTGTTTATATTAGTTCATATATGTCATATGGGGGTGCACGGTGGCAGAGCGGCTACAGCTCCTGCCTCCCAATAAGGAGATCGTGGGTTCGTGGGTTCGATTCCCGGACCGGACCAACATCACACAATCTGGGTGGAGTCTGCATGTCCTCCCGTGTTACCGTGGGTTCTCTCCGGGTTCTCCGGCTTCCTCCCACCGTCCAAAGACATGCATGTGTAGGTTAATTGATAACTCTAAATTGCCCGTATTGAATGAATGTGTGAGTGAATGGTTGTCTGTCCTTGTCTGTGTCTGTGTTCGCCCTGCGACGAGTTGGCCACTGTCCAGGGTGTGCCCTGCCTAAGGCCCGAAGTCACTGGGATAGGCTCCAGTCACCCGCGACCCCCTAACGGGGACCAAGCGGTAGAAAATGGATGGATGGATGGATATGTCATATGCATACAGCTATGTGACATATGACATGTTTGGGGGGGTTGCATGGAGGGGTTCCATGAAACACAGGGATGCCAGGGTATGAAAATAAAAGGAAATAGCATTCACTTTTTTCTTTGGTTGAAGGACCTCTGACTTCAATGTGTCCCCTGCCACTTCTGAAACCAAACCTATATGTTGGAAGAAAATGTATAGATTTTCTTTCTTATCTCTTTATTGTCTTGGGGCCCCTTGGTTGGGAACCACTGACCTTGGCCCCCCCAAAAGCCCAGGCCGGCCCTGCATGTGCGTTTAGTTTCCACAACACTGATCAGCTCCCAATGTTGAGCCGTGACGGAGCCACAGTGAGAGCTGAGCAGCCTTCCCACTTCATCAGCCTGGTAAACCGACACCTGTCCGCCACATCCACCGCCTTCTCCCTTCTGCATGCGCCAGCTGAAGGTGTCACTTCGGTTTTCGGGTATGAAGAATAAACACAACCAGCAGGTAAACACAGAGGCTCCGAACCGACTCGACATGTCGAGCTTCGAGGTGACTCTCCAGCAACTCAATGATCTGCTGACGGATGACAGCGGCTTTTACAGCTGGCCGACTAAACACTTCCATGAGGTTTACCCGAGGATCTTTGTCGGCAATGCGTGAGTCATTGTTCGGATCATTTAGATAACTCCTCTTTTTTTATTTCCACATAGAGACGTTACACATTACAGTGAACATGTCAGCGTAAACAATCCCCAGTCTGAATCATGTTTGCCTTCGACCGCAATTAAAACAATCAATTCCAATTGAATCACTACCTAAAGGCCTATTCCTCTAACTATCCTAATGCGGTGAAACATTGATAACCTATTATACGACGACTGCAGCAAATGATGTGTCCGAATAGGGTTATTATATTATAGCCTACCACAAAAGATTACAAAAAAATGATTAACCTGCAGTAAGCAATCACCATTGAAATGATTTAAAGCACATCTATTAAGTATTCTAGTAAATGAATGAACTCACTGCTGTACCATAATTAGCCAGGACTGTGTCCTTTTAATTTAGGTTATATTTATATAATAATATATTTTTATTTTCCTGTCTGAGAGTGAGTGTCAGCTGACTGGAGCCATAAGGGTTGTATAAGACAGAAGCTTGTTTAATTTTTTAAGAGGTGGAGGAATGTTCTAAAAAGGCAAAAAGGGAGCAGAGGCAGAAGAAGGCAGAGCTGGCAGGGATGGAAGGTTTGTAAAATAGCTTAACCTGCCAGTCCCCTGTTGATTTAAAAAAAAAAACCCAGAGTGCTCTATATTTCAGTCTCTGCAATTAACACCACTGACCTCTCTGTCTCTGCTAACATTAGGTGAGTCAGTTTGGAAGGAAACACACACACTCCTATAATGTATCCATCTACTGTAACACAAGAAGATACAGTTGATTTTCGTCAGCATATAATGTTAAGCTAAATTCACATATTAACTGGATCTTGTCTTAATGATGAAAACAGTATGTATTTTTGTCAACTTATCATACATTACATATGACGAAATGTAGACATTGAGATCGTTTCAAGAAGCAGGTTAACAGACCTGGTTAACTTTGCTAATTGAGACCCAGGCCAGAACAGGTCTTTTTACATCTCTCTGTGAGGGCATTCTGGATTTGAGCAATTATGTATAACTGTAACAGTCCCCAGACAACATATTTGAAAAGGTTTCAGAGATGTTTAAAACCTAATGCTTTTAAATTAATACCAAATTTGGTTTAACTTAAAAGTGTCATCTCGTATTTTGGACCCACCACAGCCCTAAAAATACTGAGAACCCCATAAGAGCGCTGACAGAATTTAAAGGGGCACTCCACCAACTTCAGACATAAAGGGTCGTTCATGTTCATGAGTCATGAGGAGTACTACTAAACCTGTGAAAACTGTTAATGTCTTCTGTGACTCTGATGATGTCGTCAGGGTTGCTTCGGCCTCGGCTTGGAGACTACAAATGTTTAACGGAATGCCTGCTTTACAAACTGGAGGTGTGGAGTTTAAAAGAAGTGGGCATTTAGGAGGCAGACTTCAATAAAAAAATACTATATCAAGTTGCATTATGGGAAGTGTAGGATCCAAGGTTTTTGGCCCATTCTAGGAGGGCACCAAAACTACTTGGTTAGGTTTAGGAAAAGCTCACAGTTACAGTTAAAATAAGTAAGTTACGTTAGTAACTCACAGTAAGTCACGTGACGTAAACACGTAAGTCACTTGAAGTAAATCACAAACAAAGGACTTTCACCCAGGAGACCAGGGTTCATGTCCCGTGTGCAACCAAAAGTCAACGTTGACTTATTTAAAGTTTGTGACTTACATAACTTAACTTACGTTACGTAACGTACTTAACTTACATTAGTTGTGTAACTTGCGTAATATACTTATTTTAACCCAAACCATGATCTTTTCCTAAGCCTAACCAAGTAGTTTTTTTGCCTAAACCTAACCAAACTGCGATCGTTTCACTGGCCATATTAGAGGGTAAGAACAAACGACCTATGTGGTCGTATGGGTTGGAGAACTTGTTGGAATAGTTTAACATTTTAAGAAATGCGCTTATTTGCTTTCTTGCTTAGAGTTTGATGAGAAGATCAATACCACTCTCATGTTTGTACGGTAAATGTGAAGCCACCAGCAGCCAGCACAAAGACTGGAAATAGAGGGAAACAGCTAGCCTGGCTCTGTCTAAAGGTAACAAAATCGGTAAATATGAAGCTGGAACCAGCAGCTGGTTAGCTTAGCTTAGCTACATCAGTCGATCACAGCTCTTCAACCTGTGCTGACGTACAGTACAGTATGTCGAGCTGGGAAGAGTATATTCCAGGCTTACAAGCAATGCATGTCCTAAATTTTAAATGGTCTGATTTAAAAGCTTTAAAACAGAAACTCTTAGATGTTTGTTTTTCCAGCACAGTGAGCCATGGCAGTGTAGTTCAGGAGAGGAAACCCTCTCTAGTGCCTCCTTTATTCCGCCTGCCTTCCTAAAGGAATCATAATGGACAGAGCAGAAACACTTGTGTCTGTTATTGGAGCAAATGTCCTCACAAATATAGGCTGGAACACACAAATGCATCGACGCAGCTCTGTGAAGCCTAGCGAAGAGAGCATCCACCCACGCATCGTTCTCTCTGAGCGGGTGTTTTTTTGTTTTGATGGATCTGTCCTGGTTCCACTGTGTAGTCTGAAAGCCTGGCAGACTTTTTTTTGTGTGTGTGTGTGTGTGTGTGTGTGTGTGTGCACCAGTGTGCATCGACTCTATTTTTAGCTCTCTACATCTAAAAGACAGAGGAGGTGCCAAGTGCTTCAGCAAATCCCATAAGTTCACAGCGAGAAGCAGCAGATCTCTCTTTGGCAAAGCAGTGCGTTTGTATGACAGAAAAGGGAAAAGAAGAAAAATGAACTCTTTTTATTCCAAGGCACACCAAGACTGACACTGTTTCTTAAAGCTTAAAGCTGGTGTCAATAGTGCCAAACCATTTGTCCATTTTGATTTGTTGCAGGTATAGTTCACAATGCTAAACAACAGAATTTAGCACTACGTAAATCAAAACACAGAGACCTGTTAACAGATCCAGGGAGCACCTCAGATGCTTTATAGCTAAGTGTGGGGAGGCTTTAGTCGCAGAAACTATCAGATTGTAGTTTGCTTGATATCACACTCGGCATTAGTAGTATGTGTGAAATAAGCTCTATAGTGTGTATTTGTTTTGCTTACCCATCTGATGCAGGTTTGTGGCGATGAACGCGATGCGTCTTAAGCGCCAGGGCATCACCCACATTCTGAATGCCGCGGAGGGAAACTCCTTCATGCACGTCAACACCAACGCTGAGTTCTATGCCGGCACGGGCGTCATCTACCACGGCGTACCAGCCAGCGACACCGACCACTTCGACATCAGCGTTTACTTTGAAGAGGCAGCAGACTTCATCGAGAAGGCGCTGGCATACAAAAATGGAAAAGGTCAGAGGATGAAACTGAAACTGAAATCCTGTTTGTTTTTCTGTGTGAAAGGTGGGGTCTGTGGGGATCTCTCTCATTGCTTGATATTTGAAAACCTTTGACATTCTCAGCATTTTTAGAATTTTTGAGAAGCAAAAACAAGCTCAAGACTTCAAGCAGGCTCAAGAACTATTTGATCTGATGATGACACTACTAATAAAAGTCAATTTTTTAAACTCATGTTATTATGTCAAATACCACCTTGGCAGAAGAGGAATGATACTGTACTGTACCCTGTATCCTACGTACATGCTAATGCTAAGCACATTTTGAGTATGTTGCGTGTTCACACTGGAATAGTGAACTTTACTCCAAAAAGTCAGTATGCAGAGTAAAAAAACCTTGACTTTTGAGAGTGCTGCTGGTAGATGCTATTGTCCCAAATTCCAAAGCAGAAAAGGAAATAGAGGAGCTGCTCATAAACGCATAACAGTAAAATAAACGACGGATGGTGGTGAGTCAGCTCAAGAATGATCTTTGAAAACACTAATTGATAGGACATACATACTGTAGAATAGAATTGGGACATACTTATAGTCCTGATGGAGGGCTGTAATTGAAGGTAAATGTTAAAGCTGCACTAATCAATAATTTTATATAAACAATGGATCACATGACTGTGTGTAATGTGAAGTGGAGCATTTAGCAGCTAAAGAGAGAGTGAATATTGGACTTACTTTTGTAAGGTGTCCAGAAACATGATTCCAAATGAATGCTAATGTTGCTCTGTGTCTGCTGGGTGTGTAAATAGGCTAGTGTTTGCATACACATCAGCCATCACTTTACAATATGACAATGTGTTTATACCTTTTCCCACTTCCCCTGAAGTGGCCCGAAAAATAAATGAATGCAGCTTTAAACTCAAATGTAATATTTCAGATGCAAACTTAAACAGTTGCTTTTCATTTCTTCTGCAGGTAAAGTGTACGTTCACTGCAGGGAAGGCTACAGCCGCTCGCCTACCTTAGTCATAGCCTACCTGATGCTTCGCCAAAACATGGACGTCCACACCGCTCTGGCCATGGTGCGGCAGAAAAGAGAGATCGGACCGAACGACGGCTTCCTTCGGCAGCTCTGTCGGCTAAACCAGAGGCTGGCTGCTGAGGGAAAGTTCTGGAACAAATGAGGCAGACAAGGAAGCAGATAGCCCGTCTGTAAGAGAGAACAAAAGTATGCTTCGTTGCACTTCACCTTCTTTCACTTGTTCTACAGCTTTAACGAGTCGCAGATCTGTGAGGGAATGTTCTGGAAGTGAGGAGAGTGGAGAATGAAAGACATTTTCTCATAGACATAGGCTGACAGCACTGAGTGTATGTATAGTACAAAATAATACATCTTACACACAAACTTTTGACATGTACATACAGTATTTTAATTGTGCTCAGACTAACTGGTGATACAATGTGCTGATCGTACAATGTAATGTGTAAATCCAGGTTCACTGCGTTCACTAAGTGTGTTCACATACTCTCACTTATATTCTGAATATTAGATTCATCTTCAGGTCTAAGTGACATTGAATAATCAGTAAGCATTTTTTTTCATGTCCTGTATAGTTTGGTGTGTTTTCCTGCTGCTCACTATTCCAGAGAACAATATCAAAGTATAAAGGGAATGTTAATACGCATTTAAATACACTCACTGTGGGAACTGGTGAAAAAATAGATGGTGTAACTGATGTGATACTGCCACCGCCTTTTCTCATCCAGCCTTCTTCCCCCCCCCCTCCATCTCTCTTCCTCCATCTTGGCATTGTGCCCTTTGTCTTGGCCTCACTCCTGCACACACTGCCAGATCCCTCAGTCCCAGCCACTCCCACAGGGGATTTCAAGTGGACACTGTGATTTTTCATATTGAATCAGATTTTCAGGTTAATAGAGGGTAATATTAAAATAGTTTTTGTCTAATATGCCTAGTATGTTTTAGAAAACTACACAATCGTTGACTTACTGTATGTTGCACTCACGTCTAGAAGCCTGTCTCAGAATTATGTCTCGGTCAAAAATGTGTCTTGTTATGGTGCTTTGTAGGGATTATTGACACTATTTCATACTGCAAGATAATTACATTTTTAATAGTAAAATTAAGCTGGTCTGATATTGATGATAATTGGCAGCAACACAGCAAAGGAAACAAGGAATAGTTTGACATTTTGGGAAATATATTATTCACTTTCTTGCTGAGAGTTGGGTAAGAAGATTGATACCATTCTCATGTCTGTGTGGTTAATATGACGCTAACACTAGCAGCCGGTTAGCTTAGCACAAACACTGGAAACAGAGAGAAAGCGCTAACCTGGCTCTGTCCAAAGGTAACAAAAGCCTCCTACCAGCACATGTTAAGATAGTAATTAACATGTCATATCTTGTTTAATCCACTCAAAAACCGAAATGTGCTTGGACTGTTTGTTGGCCAGGCACAGGCACTCTTTCGTTAACTTCTGTAACCCTGTGAGAAAACTACAATTTGTCGTTTTACCATGCATAAGTTTAAACAAACAAGATATAACGTGTGAATTAGTGAGCTTTACAGGTGCTGGTTACCTAAGGAGAGAGCCAGGCTAGCTATTTCTTGCCGTTTCAAGTCTTTCTGCTAAGCTAAGCTAACCGGCTGCTGGCTGTAGCTTCATATTTAGCGTACAGACTTTGGAGTGGTATCAATCTTCTCAAGAAAGCGAATAAGTGTATTTCCCAAAATGTCGAACTATTCCTTTATTTTCAGCTTTGGGAGATGATGTGTCTCACATTCTTACATCAAGCAACTCTTGACAGTTCATTCTACATGCATGCCCTGTCAGGTGACCTATGACTTTATGCCAAATGGTCCAGTGAGTGGAACAAAGCCACTAAAGTCTCTGATTGTAATTTAAACACTGCCAGAATGGGAGATATGTTTGCCTATAACTTAAACATTATTAGATAACTTCTCAGTCAACACCTTTTGCACATTAGTGTGTTTACATTTGTGTGTTTTTGTCAGAGTATATTATATGCAGTTTTATATTGTACAGCAGCATGCTTTGTAATATACGTGTGAGCCAAAGTGTTGTTTATGTTCCTTTCTTAGCACAGCTATGTAGCTATGTATGTTTACTGAGTCATAGTGTGCATTATTGAGTGTCCATTATTTGTCACAATGTGCATTATTAAGCGTGTATATTTTGAATCATTTGCATTACTGAGTAGGCTGTGATGTAACTGGTCATGTCAGTAGGCTTTCATTGAGTAACGGATTATGACACTGCTTATATGAAGTGCACTTTATCTAATGACACTTGTGATTGTTGTTGCTCTCTTTTCATACATTCAGTAATAAACTGAAAATGACATGGCTGATTTTCTTTAAGAGTTTCTAATAACAAACTATTGATTACTGAGGTGACATTCAGCACATACTGAATTCCAGACGAACTTAACTCTGTACAGGCAGAGAGCAGTAACTAAAGAAAAGCTTAAGTTGAGAAAAAGGGGTTTAAAGTTTTCAGGCTGACTGAGTACAATAACAGATGGGTAACAGATGGCTAGGATGTAATGTCTTCATTTGATGTATTTTTAGACAACAAAAATCACTGACAGACACCAAACCTGAGGGAATATGCAGGCAAAACACAGTATGAACAAACAAAATGCATTCTTACCACTTTAACCATTTGTTAGTAATTCCTTACAATTACAATTTAATACATTTAAATATAATATATAGGGATAACAAACTAAATGACCAAAGTAATAATTTATCAAAATTGACATATTTCAGCTACAGGTAACTTTAGTCAAAGATAGCTATGACTATCTCACCAGCTAGCTTTACCTGGATTTGGCCCTCTTGCTTTAGCTGTGTAGTTTGGTTTGGTTTTTAGCTGTGTTTTGTTGTAACTGGACATTTAACAGGATGATTTCTTTGAAATTTTGAAACATTTTATGGCATTAAAAAATATATATGGGAAAATAAATGTCAACAAGTCATATTCTGGTCTAAACTAAGTTTTAAGTTCTGCATTTTGGCTTAGTATGGCAGTATAGTAGATGATAGACTGCTGGTCAGTAATAATTTTGTCCTGTAGAGGGAGCAGTAGGACTACTGTAGTTGTACCAGTGCTAAGATCAGCAGGGTCAACAATTCAAACTCCAAATCTTTAGCATCACAATATTGTATAAATATTAGAAGCTTCAGCTACTGTTCAGCATGTTTGTGTAACACCTGAATAAAACATACTGTTTTTAGACTAATGCAGCTTTACCTGAGTAGTTTCTGTATTACACCACATTTTCATATATATCAGTAAAATTATCTACACATATAGGATTTAAAGGGGCAGTCCAACTGATTTTACACATGAAGGTCAGTTTATACAACAGCAAACAGTTGAATGTCTTCTGTAGCTCTGGAGGAGTTTTGTCAAGTCTGACATAATGACCCCCTGATGATATCAAGGAAGGGAAGTGTAGGATTCAGAGGGACTAAAAGTCAGGAAATCTCAGCCTCTGCGGCATCGAGTTTGACCCTTCTTTCTTCTCAATCTGCTTCTTACTATGAGGGAACGGGTCCTACATGAACACACAATGTTCAGCCAAGTAGTTTTGATTATTTCACACGTTTCTGGTTTTCTCAGTGGTTTAAAGTGGTTTAATATATATATATATATATATATATATATATATATATATATATAAATATATATATATATATAAACATTTTAATAAAAATATCAACACATTAAAACAAATCAACTGAATTGCGATAATAATTTAAATAAACTATTAGAAATGTATGCAAATTATGCAAGAAGTTACATTAAAATATGAGTCTATTATACATAGCAAGGTGTAAATTAAATTCTGCTTAAATGAAAGCAGTATTTCAATTTTGATCTGTACGTGGAAGCCACCATTTCTTCTTCCTGCTATGACTTTCATTCACAACCATCACATCCTTAACAAGCATTCCATCCATCACACCATCACAATGATCCTATTAATCTCATCCACCATTCATTATGTTTGTCACATGTATCACACTGGATGTAGATGACCAAGGAACATATTTGATTTTAAAGTTGCAGTCTAAAACAACCATTTCTGTGCTAAAATATAAAAATGTCTGGGTTGCTGTGATGGAGTTCTCATGTTTGCTAAAGCCATTTAACCATTGTCTTCTGATTTATATAAAATACACAAAACTAATTTTGTTCAAATGTGCAACTTCATCTCTTTAAAAATGGTCAACATCCTGAACATTCCTGGATAGTTCACCGTCAAAACAAAACAAACATCACTCACTAGTACTCTTCCACCACCTTCCTTCTGCTTCCTTCTAAATCCCTGCCATCCTACCAATGGACTTTTAATAGGCACCTCCTCCTCTCCTATTAAACGCGCGCGTGTGTGTGTGTGTGTGCATTCCACAGGATTTGAAGGTCCATGGTGGGGCCTCTCTCCCTGAAGTTTTCTCTCCTACTCATCTTTTTCTGTCTCTTTTGTCCTCTCATTTGTTTTCATACATGCTCTCTGTCTCGCTCCATCTGTCTGTCTGTCTCTCTCGTTCTCTCTTCATCTCTGTCCTGGTCTGACGCGTGGAGTTGATGCGAGGACATGTCTATTAGGAGAGGAGGGTAACGCTCTTACATAACACCAGTCTGCATGAATGAATCCATGGGGGTGGGGCAGCCATGTGCTTTCAAGTGTATGTGTGTGAGTCAGGTGGATGTGTGTAGTGAAGTATGGCTGCAACATGTAGCTCCTCAGTATTTGAAACAGTCTATTTCGAATCCATTTTTAGCCTTTTAAACCCTGCTGCGCAGCTAAACATCATTCCAACCGATAGAATTCATTTGAACTTCTAGAGGAGATCCCGAATTTCTAAACATACCAAATATCCAGGTTGCATTTTTGGAAAAAGTATATTTCTAATTGATGCAATCGTGCAGCCATTAAAAACATGGAGCATTGGGTTTGAATATTTCACTCAGCGCAAACATCACATGCCTTCAATGAAAAGCTGTAACAAGCTGATACAGAATATGCAGTTTATTATAGCGTCAGACAGTGTGAATGCTAACATGCTAACAGCAACGTTAACTTGCTGATGTTTAGCAGGTAATGTTTGCTATGGCTACCATCTGAGTTTAGCCTGTTAGCATGCTAACATTAGCTAATTAGCACAAAACAGAAAACACACAGCTGAGGGCTGATGGAAATGTCATTAGTTTTGAAGGTATTTGGCCGATTCATCCTCTGGGGAAGTTTCATGGCAATTCGTCTAATGGTGGTCGACCAACCGACTGATCCTGCCATCCCTAGAGTATGAATGAGTTGCAAACGTCTCATCATGCCCACCTCTGCTCCACTCATACTGTAAATTTGTAAAGCCAAATGGAACCAATGTAAACACCAATGAAAATGTGTTTGATGAGAGTTAGATGAGAAGATTTATACCACACTCTTATTTGTATGGTAAATATGAAGTTAATGCCAGCAGCCGATTAGCTTAGCTTAGAACACAGCCTGGCTTTATACTTTGCCTTTATAAAAGTTACATCTTGTTTATTTAATTCATTCACAAACCAAACTATGTCATGGCAGGGCGCAGTGACTTCCTGAAGTCTTGTCGTCACTGTGAGGCTGCCAGACAACCAGCAGAGACTTTAATTTAATTAGTGAGCTTTAGAGGTGCTGGTAGGCAGATTGTTACCTTTGGATGGAGCCAGGCTAGCTGTTTTCCCTGGTTCCCAGTGTTTGTACTAAGCTAAGTTAACTGGCTGCTGGTGTTAGCTTCATATTTAGGCTACCGTACAGACATTAATTTGGTATCAATCTTCTCATCTAACTCTAGGCAAGAAAGATGGTTTAGTGGTTAAAACAAGAACAACAAAAACCATAATTATTTAGCATTTCAGTAGACAATGGGTATTGTTCCAACATGGATCTGACCTCAGAAAATATAGATCTCTGATGATGGATATATCCTTCTTTTTTTTTTTTTACCAACTCTGAACATGATGATAAAACATGTTATGTAATCACATTATATGTGTGTGTCTATGAATCAGATGCAAGCATGTGCATGAAAGTGAACATGTGCATTTCTTAAAATTTGAGAAATTATCAAAATTATAAGGAATGTCAGTGACTACGAGCATCATCAAAATACACTGTTCTATTTTTAGAGCCTTGCTGGAAGCACTTTTCCTTTAGTTGAAGGGAAAAATCTGTAATGGATGTCCTGGTCTGTCAATCTGTGTCTGTGTAAAAGGCTTGGTCTCTCTCTCTCTCTCACGCGCACGCGCACGCGCCAGTCTGCGGCATGTCTGCTCTGTACCAGCTGTGCCCTTCTGTGTTTTTTGGGAGGGAAGGTGGGGGTGTGGATGATCTGTGAAGGGCTTTGGATTGGTGGAGGACAAAGCTGCTCATTGTTACATCATCTCCTCCACAACAACCCTAAAACAAATTTAACATCGACTGGCTTTTATGAGTCTCAGAGTTTGTGATAATTTAGTAGTCTGTTTCCAAATTCAGCAAAACTGCAAAATAGATAACCCATTTAGACTGTGCATATACATTATGATTATAGGGAGCATAACATTCAATAATGGTTTTTAATTTCATATAGATGAAGAACATACATAGACTATTTTGGGAAGTGGATTCACTGTGTTTAAATTGAAAACAGAGAGCAAAAAATTGCAAACTTGGACTCTTCAATAAAAAATTGAACTTAATGTGGCCGTATTTAATCTGTTTTATCAAATTAGTTCTGTTGTATAATACCAGACTGAGAGGTTTTACCGTACAACACAGACAACAGCCTGTAGGATTACTTGTTTTAGCTGACAGTAATCTGAAGTGGTGAGGAGGGCCAATGTTTTGCTAACATCAGAGGACAGAATGAGCTTCTTTCTTCATTCTGGTTTGTCCAATGCTCTACAGAAATTATGTCTGAATGGAAGGCTGGAGTCATATCATCTGTTTGTAACTGCACATTTAACCAAACGTGACAGATGTTGGACCACTCAAGTTGTCATAGCTGCTGTTGTTACTGTATTCTTCTGAAGGTAAAAACTGCCTTCCAGAAGTTACTGGTAATATTAGAAAAAACAGAGCAGACATTTGTCACAAAAAAGTAGTGTATATACATGCTGTATAATTAACAAGGATCAAACAAGGCTGCAGGCCCCGCTGGCGTTTGCCTCGGGGTGCCAAAAGCCTGTGCCCCCCAGCTATGTGGAGTCCTTCAACATGTCTTCAACCTGAACCTGAGTCTTCAAAGGGTCCCTGTTCTGTGGAAGACATCTTGCCTCGTTCCTGTGCCAAAGAAGCCGCATCCCAGTGGCTCTAAGGACTACAGACCAGTGGCACTGACCTCCCACATAATGAAGACCCTGGAGAGACTGGTGCTGGAACAGCTGCGGCCCATGGTCAGACCCCTCCTGGACCCGCTTCAGTTCGCCTACCAGCCCCGGCTGGGAGTTGAGGACCCCATCATCTTCCTGCTGAACTGCATCTACACCCACTTCTCCAATGCTTTCAACACCATCCGGCCAGCCTGCTGGGTGAGAAGCTGGCAGCGATGCAGGTGGATGCCCCCCCTTGTATCCTGGATTGTTGACTACCTGACTGGCAGACCACAGCACGTGCGTCTGCTGCACTGTGTGTCGGACAGCGTGGTCAGCAACACTGGGGCCCCTCAGGGGACTGTCCTCTCTCCCTTCCTCTTCACCATCTACACCACGGACTTCAGCCACCACACAGAGTCCTGCCACCTTCAGAAGTTTTCTGATGACTCTGCTGTGGTTGGAAGTATCAGCAGTGGTGATGAAACTGAGTACAGGGCTGCGGTGGGTAACTTTGTCTCATGGTGTGAGCAGAACCATCTGCAGCTCAATGCGACAAAGTCTAAGGAGCTGGTTGTATATCTACAAAGGGCCAAGGCACCAGTGACCCCGGTTTCCATCCAGGGGGTCAGTGTGGACATTGTTGAGGACTACAAGTACCTGGGAGTACACATGGACAATAAACTGGACTAGGCTAAGTACACTCAAGCTCTTTACAGGAAGGGCCAGAGCCGCCTCTATTTCCTGAGGAGGCTGAGGTCCTTCAACATCTGCCAGACAATGCTGAGGATGTTTTATGAGTCTATGGTGGCCAGTGCTATCCTGTATGCTGTTGCATGCTGGAGCAGCAGGTTGAGGGTAGCGGACACTAACAGACTCAACAAACTGATCCGTAAGGCCAGTGACATTGTGGAGCTGGACTCTCTGTCGGTGGTGTCAGAGAGGAGGATGCTGGCCAAACTACATGCCATCTTGGACAGTGTCTCCCACCTGCTCCATGACATGCTGGTCAAACAAAGGAGTACCTTTAGTGGAAGACTTATCCCCCCAAAAAGCACCACAGAGTGCCACAGGAAGTCATTCCTGCTTGTGGCCATCAAACTCTTTAACTCCTCCCTCTAAGTGTCAGTCTGCATGACCCTAAGTCATTAAACTGGACATTGGTCATTAACATCACTGCAATACTTGAAATAAGTGTGCAATATTCTCTGTTTAATACTGCTGTGCAATATGTTTAAAATTACCTATTTATTGATATTTATTCATACTTCTATTACTGCTATGCAATATCTACTGTCTCATAATCATCTTAATAAGCTACACTTAACTTGACAGTACATGCACTATTACTTATTACTTATATGTACATTGTATTATTATACCCTACATACTTATCATCAACCGGTAAATCCACTTTGTCCTTTACACTTACTTTAATTTTATACTTATATCCACTTTGTACTTAATTTATCTTGCCTGTATTATAGTGTATTATATTTGATTTGCTTAGAACCTGTGTGCACTGACGTGATAGTGAGCAGCTGTAACAAAAGAGTTTCCCCTCAGGAATCAATGATTCTGAATACTGTAAACATTAGAGTAATAAAAACTGGCCCATGGTTTTTAGCTACACTAGCGGCGTGGATCTACCCAGGAGGCTTTTCAGCTACATTTTTCAGTCATCTGTCTTACACACTCCCGAAGGAACAGATATACTTCTATTTGTGCTATGCGCCTGTCAGTTGGTCGGTCCACCACTTTGGTCAAGACTGAAATATCTTAACCACATTTTGTGCAGATATATATGGTCCCCAGAGGATGCACGAGAAATTCTTCCGAAGGTGGGAGTTGAAGACCCCATGGACAGGAGCCTCCGTGTTCCCAGTTCACCCTCACTACACATTTGGGTTTACCACGTCTGTACAGCAGCCTCCCCCGCCATCTGATCCAACCTACCACCAGGTGGTGATCATTTGACAGCTCTGCTCATCTCTTCACCCGATTGTCCAAGACATACAGCCGCAGGTCTGGTGATATGACCACAAAGTCAATCATCGATCTTTGGCCTAAGGTGTTCTGGTACACTTATGAACCACCTTATGCTCGAACATGGTGTTTGTTATGGCCAAACCATGAATAGCACAGAAGTCCAACAACAAAACACCACTCTGGTTCAGATCAGACAGCCCGGTCCCCCCAAACACCCCCCTCCAGGTTTCTCCATCGTTGCCCACGTGAGCATTGAAGTGTCCCAGTATAGAGTCCCCAGACGGAATACTTTCCAGGACGCCACCCAGAGACTCCAAGAAGGCCAGGTACTCTGAGCTGCTGTTCGGTGCATAAGCACATACAACAGTCAGAGCCTTCTTCTCAGCAACTCGCAGTCGCATAGAGGCGACCCTCTTGTTCCCCGGGGAGAACTCACAACACAGTGGCGCTCAGCCGGGGGCTAGTAGCCCTGCACCCACCCAACGATTCACCCTGGGCAACTCTGGAAAAGGAGAGTCCAACCCCTATCCAGGAGTTTGGTTCCAGAACCAGTGCTATGCATAGAGGTGAGCCCCCGCTCCACCTCCCGCAGCAGCTCTGGTTCCTTCCCCGCCAGAGAGGTGAAATTCCATGTCCCTAGAACCAGTCTGCGGTGCCAGCAGTCAGCATGCCTAGATGCCCACCTTTGCCTGCCTGCCCGGTTTACAAAGCATCCGACCCCAATGCCTATCCCTGTGGTTGGAGGGCCCACAGGGCAGGGAAGTTCTTTCGGGCTGTGCCCGGTCAAGCACCATGGGTCAAGGCCCGGCCACCACACGCTTGCAGGTGAGTTTCCCTCCCAGGTCTGGTTCCAGGAGGGGGCCCCGGTTTCCCTTTTCCAGGCAAGGTGCTGCAGCTCCTTCTTGACCGATTCATATAGGGTCTGTGAATCGCTCTTAGTCTGGCCCCTCCTCTGGGACCAGTTTGCCTTGGGAGATCCTACCAGGGGCTATTGTCCTCAACAACACAGCTCCCAGGATCACAAGGACACATAACCCCCTCCACTGCATTAAGGTAGCGATTCTTTTTTAGTTTCTATAAACCATTAATCTACTAATCCCACATTTTTGCATGTACTAATACATTATAAGGCAGGGACAGGGTGTCCACACACTTTTAGTTTGGGGCTGTTTTTCTGAAAGTGCGAGCCAAGCCTTATTGCCCAACATAAGTGTTGGACCTCACAAATCCTCTTGTGGCTGAATGGGAGTAAATCCCTGTAGCCAAGTTCCTGTGGAAAGCCTGAAACCAGAAGCGTGGATTATGTTATAGCAGCACACGTGCTCCCAGTTGTTTAGATACAATTGGCCAAAGACTTTCTGGGTGTAGCACTTAGATGTGCAGCATTAATACGAAGTGTCAGTGTGTTAGTTAAAATCAGTGTGACATGACTTCCAAAAGTTTTTCTTGTTTTTGGGCTGCAGCAACCAAAATGGCCTCAAAAATTAAAAATACTCTATTATATATATACTTGTGTTACAAGCAATATGTAACCACTTTCCTGCATTAGCTTAACACAGTGTGCTGATTTATTTTTTCGACCAATAAAACCAGTGTGATGCTGTTGTACCAATGATGTCATCCAAATGTAAAATCTAGAGCCCCTTTAATGGAATCAATAATGAAAGCTGGTAGAGGTGAGTGACACAACACTGAACTCATAACACTGTCCATGGTCTTGGGTGAAGAACTTCATATTAGCTTGTGTGTATGTCCATCAGTCACATGTGCTGTCAAAACTGAGGAGTCAAAAAAACTCTTTAAATGTCTCATGCAGCTGGACAAAGACAAAGTAGTCAAATTGATATAAAATCATTTTATAATTTTGAAAATGAATGTCACATAGCCACAAACACAAACAGCTTTGAGCTGTTGAGATACCATTCTCTGATTGTGCCATGAATGATTTGTCACAGAAAACAAGACAAACAACAACTGTGACCATTACAAACCCATGACCAGCATTATAAAATACACCATCAAACTCTTGTCGGGGTTGCTTCAACCCACGTCTCATACATTCAACACTGTGCTGTGCCAAAAAATTAGGGCTGCTTTGCAAACAGGAAATAGCCTACTGCTTGTGTAGGGACTCACATGATGTCTCTCGATGCGTTAATTAGGGCCGGGTTGTGTGCTACTGCATAAAGTCACGGCGAAGGGGAGCTGCAGGGAGAAACGAACAAAAACAAGAGAGGACATTGTCATCATAGGAATAGTAGTTTGGGACTTAGGGTTTTAAACCTTTCTAGTTCAATGCACACTTCTACACTGGCCTGTAGAAGTGTGTAATTGCATATTTGCACTTGAAGAGATTTGAAGGCTTGAAGAGGAAAACATCTCTCTTCAAAGCTTTTTTTTGGGGGGGGCAGAAGCACCATTTTTGATCTTTTTGCCATTTCCAACTATTTTTAAAATTGTAATTTGCATTTAAATGTTTCATTTGGTCAAACTACTCAATGCACCCCAACTCTTGGCCTGAGGAAGCACCAGTCCTCTCTTGGTTTGTCGGGGCAGAACACACGTAGAGCAGGAATAAATATCTGCCAGCTGATGATAAATACTCAAAGCATGGCTTCATATTTCATGCTATCAATTCCTTATGGACATAACAAAGTAAGGGCAGTAATTTTCAAATATTTTTGTCTGGAGCCACAGCATTGTCACAATGATGTATCTTACAACCTGAACAGATCCTGTAAGCATTTTTATCACCTCACCTCGCATTTTGAGTGTTTTCGTTTTTTTAAGTCTAGCTTACATTTC
This sequence comes from Siniperca chuatsi, assembly GCF_020085105.1. Classification (NCBI taxonomy): domain Eukaryota; kingdom Metazoa; phylum Chordata; class Actinopteri; order Centrarchiformes; family Sinipercidae; genus Siniperca; species Siniperca chuatsi. The sequence continues at coordinate 19,591,810 of NC_058062.1, forward strand.
AAGGGTGTGGAGAGGCTCCGGCCAGGAGCTCTGACCTAAACTGTCTCGACAAAAACTATTCAAGCCACCAATTTTTTGTCAAAGATTTGGGGCCACATTTTAATCCTAATGAGACCACTGTTGGGTCCTGTTCCATATTTTGCCAACCACTGGTTATTTTCCTTCTTGAGACTTATCACTCCCCCTCCTTTACTCTGGCACATAGCAGTGCAATGAGGTATGAATAGTTGTATAAATCTCTCTTTTTTTGGTTTCTTTTTTGCGATTTTTTTGTGTATATACTCGTTCTTTTTTGTATTGTGAGGCATTTTTCCATCAAAAGCAATATTTTTGTCACAACATTGAGATTAATATATAGCAGATTTATACATCGCAAGATGAGCCCTGGTCTAAGGTCAGATTAATTTTGAGCAATCTAAAGGCTAAGGTCAGGACATGGGTGTTGTTTTTTTACTGACCCAGATCAGGTGTATGAGCAAATGCCCAGCTTAGTGAGTGACACAGTCCAAGCAACGGTGGAAAGCATGATTCAGTTACATTCACTTTCAGTTCAACTAATTGGATAATGGATTTGGCATAACCTTATTTTACAAGAAATAAGAAACTTGTGAAACATTTTCACCAAAATAGTAACCTATTAATTGTACTTGAAGTAGAAACAATACTATATGCATCCAAAATGAGCCTTAAAGGACTGTATGAAAATTATTAGGGAGTTAATTTTTCTGTCTGCTAAAAGGAGGGTAATCTGACTTTTTTTGGAAGAGCAGGGAAGGATTCTTTCAATTCAGATTCAGATTTATATTATAAGGTTATGGTCCACAATCCTAAATTATTTATGCTATGCCACTTTTAGTTATTAATAATGAATAAAGTTGTACCAATATTTTTATATTATTTTCAGATATTGTGGGGAGGGTATTGCAGTTATTTTCTAAGTTAAGGGCAGGGTCCAAATAAAATATAAATACCACTGTGGAGGGTCTTGCTTTTTTAAAAAGTGAAACATAAGGTTCAGCACCCCCTCCCCACACCAATAATTTTTGTACAGTCCCTAAGAAAAACAAATGTATTAATTGTACAAGTATTAAGTGAAACTGTACTTCAAATGTGTTGTTCTGTGACTTTGGCCCATTGGTCTACCTTACCCAATATGAGAGTGGGAACAGACATCAGACAGGTGTTAGAGCTAAGCCTTGTGCATGCTAAGGGTTTGGGAAACAATATGTTGACTTGTCATATAGGTGACTAGCATAATCCTAAGAGTGTGAACATGAGAAGTTGAAGAAGCCCTGTGGCTGGTTGTTCATTAACAGGACACAACAAATTGTCTTTTAGGCATAAAACACCTTCAACAAGTATGAGTTAAATTGTGTGTAAAAATATTGGTTGTAGAAATGCTAATTACTCAAATGTGGGAGCGGATATGGAAAAACTTTCAGTTCCTAATTAGTTCCTAATTCAGTTTCAGCTAATCATATGCCAAAGGCAATGCTCCCTGAGCCTGAATTGACATTAAACTCCAAATGATGGTGAGTGTTATTTGTTCTGTTTACGTATTACAAGATGCAATCCCAGCACCTAGTTAGCTGTTAGCTGCAGCTCCTCTAATTGCTGAAAGAAGCTAGATTCAAGAAAACTCTTGGGTCTTGGAAAAAAAATACGACAACCTTTGCTCCATTAGGAGGATTTTAAGGCTCAAAAGTAAATATGTACTGGGGTATGTTTCCAGTGTCTCAGCCGCTAACTGACAAAAACGGCGAGAAAACCCAAATGTAGGCATCAAAACTTGAGGATTTGTTTTAGGTTATTTCTGAATAATCTACAGGATGAAATCAAACCAGTGCCAAGTTTGGGTTACTAAAAGCTTATACTTCGAGTAACGGCAGTCACCTATAATTACATAGTGTATATTAAAGTGCTAGCATACACACTGCAGAGCTAGCTCTGGTGCCAAAATTCTCCGCAGATAATGTAATATAATGCGACCAATGCGCCTATTCCTAAAGATTAGTTTCATAGTGTTATTATGAATGTGTAACACATTTCATTGCAGATTTTAACACCAGAATAAGGCAACTAAAAAGTTGAAATGCTAAAATGACAGGTCCCAGAAATTGATTGGCCGACTGTTTAGATCTATGCAGACTTGTTTTTTAATCAGCTAAACTGAAGGTGATTTGAACCCTGGCCCTTGGGTGACATTTGAGTTCTAGCTGCTACTGCACCAGCGATGGTCTGAAAGTGCATTTAGAGCCATTTTCTCACAGTAAAGCATCAACACAGATAGACAGACATTACCAAGAAAATCAGGTGCAGAGTAATAACGACATACAATAATAATCATTAAAAAAAACAGCTTTTTTTTCCTCTATCCAAAACAAAGTCACTTTATCTCTTGCTTTACATCGCTCAGGATTTTCAGTCCTCACACCACAAGTCTTTTACAAACATACTTTATTAAAAAAAAGAGACCTTATCAGTAGCAGTCTGTCACACGCTTGAGGTTTTAACCCCACCTGCAAACTCATCCACCCTAGAATAAGCATAACAACGAACACTTGGTGCACAACTAAAGCAACATCAACAACATCAAAAACAACATGAGTGTGGGACTTCACACAGTGTCTTTAATCATACAATTTCAGTATTTTACATTCCACATGTGGACATATTCCTGTAGGGATTGTCGTCTTTCTCCACCAAAGAGCGATAGTATGAGTTGGGCTAGGTTTCTGTGAGTGTGTGTGTGTGTGTGGGAAGGGAAGTGGATGTAAATTAGGGTGAAGATTGAAAAAACATGAACTAGAATGGCAACGTTGGAGGGGGGAGGGGGAGGGGGGGGGACGACAGAATGGAGATGGAAGGACGAGAAAAGACAGATGTTAGGAAGAGAGAAAGGATGTTGTTGACTTACAGATGTTTTCCCTGGGTAAGATAAAAGTAGAAGTAGTATATTTGTGGAAAACAAGTTGCATGAGAGATGAACTGCTTCAGAGTGGTTGTTACAGTTTTGTGCCATGCTGCAGAGCATCAAGTTCACATTTTTGTTTATTGTAAACGTAACCAAAACTCTAATCTAACAGACAGAGAGAGAGAGAAAAAACACAATACTGTGGTCGCTGTGTGGAAAAGACGGAGACTTTACGGTTATATTTTGCAGGAAGTGTGAAAAGTGATACAGGGTTTACAGGTAGTAATATAGTGTGCAACCTTTGAGGTAACTCTGACGGGCCTCAACATTGCTGCTTTTGACTCTGTGGCTCTGATAATGGGAGGCATTTCCGTTCGGCTTTGCCTGTAAAATTGCCACCCAGGCCATGTTCAAACACGCAGAGCAAAGCCACTTTTCCTTTTTGAATTTAGATACTGTATAACTTTTAGGAAGAGAAGAAGAAACTTTCAAACGGTTCGTGCCTTCTCTCGTGAATGCACTGCGAGGAGGTAATGAAGCCATAAAAGTTAGACTAAGCACGAGTTGTTGGTCATGCAGAAAACGCGTTATTCGTCGCTGTGTGCCTAGTTGCCTTGTCACTATGACAACCAAGGTCACATAGACAGCAAATGAATATACAGTCAAAACCCAAATTTAATCTAGTCAATTAAAAATGCCCATATTCACACATCAGATTTAAAGTACTGATTGGATTTGCCTGTTGTCTGAACATAGCATTATCACAGCTAGCGGTGATGTCCAGGTTAAATGGATTTTTGGTGAGGAGGATGGTCGCTGACTATTGGTCTGTCTCTCTGCTATGCTGGTGCAACTGATCATGGCTGAAGGCAGTGTGCTCTGTGGTGCTGGTGTGTTTTTTTTTTAAGAGGACAGGGGAGGATTTCTCCAGTGATCATTTGGCTGAGAGACACAGACAGAGCGGCTGTGCTGCCAGCTCAAATCTAAATCTCAATTTATCAAGCTATGTGGACCAGACCTGATCTCATGTTTCTAGTCCCAAAATAGGTGAAAAAAAAAAAGAGATGTATCTCTGCTTAAGGTACTTCTTGTGCTATATGAAGTGATTTAGAGGTATGCAAAAGGTGGTTAAACTATGAAGGTTAGTTGGTGATCACCACAAGGCAAACAAGCAAGATAATGCAATATGACATCAACTGCAAACAATGCATAAATATTATTTGACAGATATTGATACAGTTGGGTAAACTGGGTAGACTGGTCAGACAGATTCATGATCTGATTTGAGCTGGCAGCATAAATTCAGCCACTGATAGCTCTAATGCCACATACAATAACTGTAACAGTTATATATATATATATATATATATATATATATATATATATATATATATATACACACACACATATATATATACAGTATATATATATATATATATATATACATACACTGTATAGATACACATATATACATATATACACATATATACACACACACATATATATACATATATATTTATATATACATACATATATATAAATAAATATATATGCTTCTGTATACTGTATATTTGTATTACTGACCTCTGTGAGGCACATTAACATGTCAGCATTAATAAGCCAGCGGTTCCCTGTCTGAGCCATGACCCAGCTGCAGCATGGCTTTCATTCACAGTGATAGTGAGCAAAGTACGGTACAAACACAGCAGGCCTGGAGATGGCGGGTGTGAAACTATACTGCTTGATCATCCTATTGCTGTGTGTGTGTTGTGTGTGTGTGTGTGTGTGTGTATATCCCTGTATAATCAGCGCTTACAGTTCTATTTTAATACCCTGCAACATAGATTAGTAACACTGAGAGTGGTGGTGCCTAAAGGCCATGTCAGAGTCTGTGTTGGTTTCAACAGGTAATCAGGAGATGAGATAACGGACTGTGTGTGTGAGATATTTTAGAGAATACTGTTAAGACTGCTAAAGACAAGCAGGAACAGGAAAGATGTGGGGGAAGGGGATAAAGGAGGGGGTTCAGGGCTACTAAGGGATACAGACATTGTGGTTTTAGTGCAACAGAAAAAAACCTGATAGTTATTTGAAGTGGATGGCAATTTGGGATATGGTTGGTGGAGCTTATTTCAGCAATTCATATTGTACGTTTCTGGGATAGGACAGTCGCTCAGAAAGTCTTAAATGGCTTGGTGTCCATTTCTGCTGCGACGGCGAGGGAAGGATTTGAAGATGTACAGCAGGTGTGAGAATAAGGGTCCATTTTTGTGTGGCTGTTTGCTTTTGGCTTGGCCTGAGTCACATTGCTACCTGCCACAGTGGTTTGCTCGCTCGCCGCTTCCCTTCCCTCGGTCGGGATGAAACCATATCCACAGGTGAATACTGCTGACTCACTTGCTGTTTATTTATCTCCCAGTCACCACCCACAATAGTCTGTTGGCCTGATCCAATTGGGCCAAAATGGCTTCCACTGGAGTTCCAGCTTCCAGCTGTCGTTGTCCCCTGACAGTTTCCTTTAAGTTCAGTCAGCACACTGTAATGTCACACATTCACCCCTGCTCTCGTTGTCATTTCAGGTTCCTAAATAAAAACAGAATCTAAAGTGACTGTTGGTCCAAAGTGGTGTGATGAAAATGAAAAAGGGGAGAAAATGACAAAGTCTGCCATGTCAGCTGTCAAAGGTTGGTCCATGGCCCGTTCAAAAGACTTGCTGTACACTGTCGCTGGAGCAGCACACTCAACGGGTCCATGTTGGCAACCAATTTGTGCACTGTGTGTGTGTGTAAAATATATATATTTTTATATATATATATATATATATATATATATATATACATATACATATATATAGACAGGCAGCTGCACTGAGATGAGAGGTGAGGTAGAATCTGTTGGTTTCAGGCTGGACTTGAAACAGGTACAGGTGACAGGAGAGGCCTGCAGAGTAAGTGACAACATCCCCTCCCACCACCTGCACCATCTGCCAGCGCTGAACCTATCAGAAGACAGTGGGGAGGTGAGGAGGCGGGGCTACGGTGCAATTAACAGGCTGGACAGATGGACTCACATACACACACGGAGACAGGAAGTGTGGTGCAGCCCAGTGGTTATTTAGGAGGAGGAAAAGATGAGCGCCAAAACAACTGAGGTAATACATCAATAAACAACGGAAAGGGTGTGTGTAATATGCATGTATGTGAGGTAATGAGTACAGGAGGTATCGGAGAGGTATTCTAGCAATATATATATATATATATATATATGTATATATATATATATATATATATATATATATATATATACATACACACATTCATACATACATATTATACATACATATTCATATACTGTATGTGAGTACTCTAGATTACAGCATTAATGTTACTGAGCTTGTAACCTAACTATTTCTTTAAGTACAGTAAGTGACACTGTACAATAAAAGTAGTGGGAACACATCCTATGTAGCCAATAGCTACCATACACTTTATTTTCAAAATATACTTTTATATACTATTATTTTTACAAGTTCAAGTCGCTACCCATTTTACCCATGTAAAGGTATAAGGTCTTATGAATAAATCTGTGCTTTCTGTAAACATACTGAATGAGTAATGGGGTTATAGCAGGCAATAATGCTTTTCTTTCCTCTCAGTGTCTACTTCAAATGCAGTACTGACACGTAGCAGACACACTTTAATTATCCTGGCAGCAAAGCCACAGAAGTACATAAAAATGGTAGTGGTTGTTATGCTAACATGCTCACAATAGCAATGTTAAACTTTTTTGACCATTTGGGGGCAACAGAAACAAGCTGTGAACACAGCACTGACTGAACTTGTTAGCAAACAGTTGCCTATTTACACATCCAGCTATTACTTAGCAACATTAGCATTCACTGGGAGTTGTGTTTCTGACCACCTCTTTTTTTTTTTAGCTCTGTTTGGTCTCCACCAACTCCTAAGGTTAATATCTGGTTCCACTATGTTCACAAGCTAGCCGCTAACTTTGTCTTTCTGATGTTATAGCTACCATACAGTCGGTTTTTAGAGCGTTTTTGCTGAATACAGCTGCCTTTTGAGTTCAAAATGCTGCTATGAGAGCGGTGAGAGTGACAAAACATTAAAGTTGTGGGCTGGAAAACGACAACAGCGAGCTGAAAGACGCTATAAAGTGATAATTCTCTGTGGGTTAATCACTACGAGCGACAGCTTTTACTTACAAGTAGTCATGTGATCTATTGTTTATATAAAAATACTGTTTATAGCCGAATATGCAGTTTATTATAGCGTCAGTGTGAATGCTAACATGCTAACAACAACGTTAACTTGCTGATGTTTAGCAAGTAATGTTTGCTATGCTCAGCATCTTAGTTAAGCATATTAGCATGATAACATTTGCTAATTAGCACTAAACACAAAGCACAACTGAGGCTGATGGATATGTCATTAGTTTTGAAGGTTTCTAAGTGCCGGGCGAAGAAATAGCAGGCACATAACCCCCCATAAAACCACAACGTGTAGTATTTACAGTTTGGACTGAGCCAGGCTAACTGTTTCCCCGTTTCCAGTCTTTGTGCTGAACTAAGCTAACCAGCTACTGGCTTGTAGCTTCATATTTTTGAGGGTGGTATCAATCTTCTCTCTTGCCGAGAGCTAGATCATAAGCTTATTTCCCGGAATGCTGAACTATTGCCTCAACTTGAAGCAAACAATAAGCATTTACTGTATAATGACACAAACCTCAAAACCTAATAGATATCAATACACCCTTTCTTGAAGCAGACAAGGACTGCCATAACCACATTCCTTATTCAGTATGATCACAGAAAGCACCATGTTGTTTATAACATCTTATAACTTAAATCATTTAAATCATAATAATCATACTTATAATGTCTAATGGCTGTAGTTATAAGACAATACAAACGACAACTGTTATATAATGCATTATAATGTGTCACGCAGGTATGTATGTATAAATAACACATTATAGATAAGGGCTTCAAACTAAGTAACTTCTCCTAACACTAGCAGAGAGGTACATGGGTAACTGAGGACTGCATGGCTTCATGTTTTCCCAATAGACTACCACCACCCACACAATAAATTAGCAAATACATTTTACATGAGGTAAGAGTGTAGCGGTGTGTTTTGTGCACGCACATAATGTGTGTGTGTGTGTGTGTGTGTCTCTGTGTGTACGTGAGACAGAGAGAGATAGAGAGGTCAGTAACGTGAGGGAGGTAGGTCGACAAACACTAACAGGGCCTCGGCGGACTGAGGGGTGGGCTGCACGCGCAGACGGAAGACGCCATTGCAGTTAAGGAGAAGCACGGGAGACGGGTGTGTGGTGGAGATGGGGGTTGTCTGAGGAGCTAATGGTCAGGTCCCAGAGATTAAAAAAAACTACACTTTTTTGAGGTGAGAGGTGGGTGTGGGGGGAGTAGAGACATAACCAAACCCCTCAGTTTGCATTAGTGTAGGAACAGAGTACAGCTGGTTGTCCATACAGGTGCAAGAGGAGTTCATTGATGAGGTTTGTGTTTGCATATAGGTTTACTGTACGTTCACGGCAGTGTGTTTGGAATTTAAATCTGTGAATATCTATAACTGTTTACAACTTTGTACTCTGTGTGTGTGTACCTCTCAGAATTACAAAAAGCAAAGTCAGATTGCCAGTGTGTATCTCTCTGGTGATGTTGATGTTTATTTGCTGGTGGCAGGTGGCAGGTCTTGTGGGTGACAAAGTAGAGACAAAAAAAGTTCCCACTGAAGAAAAAAAAATCATCCAGTTTTTCTTCTCCTCAAGTCTTCCTCTTCCACCAAAGCCACCCCAAATGTATTTCCTTCTGTGTCGAGGGTTCTTTTAAGGGGTTGCCGTGGTTTCAACGTTCTTTAAGTCACACCTCCTGGTCCTCGAAGACTTCCAGGAAGAGCGGGGGAAAGAGTTCGTTGGGACACTCCACCTTCATATGGAGGAAGCGGCTGGCGTGGCAAGCGCCGATCATGCGCAGGTCCGTCACCTTCATCAGTAGCTTGGGCCAGAAGTGGGGAATGTTGTGCTTGCGGTAGTTGATGTAGTGCTCGAACGCAAGCAGGTAGGCCTCTTGGCACTGCTCGATCTTCTCCACATTGGTCAGCCCTGAACGGTCTGGGGCGATAAAGAAGAGAGGAAGAATTACATTTAAGTTGATGCAACATTTCCACCTCATCTAGAAGCAGAAAGTAACTTTCCAAAACAACAAAATATCTAGTTTTATTCTTGTTTTTCTTTTTTTAATTAAGTATTTTCCAGGCATTTTTATGCCTGTATTACATACAGAGGAGAGATGGCAGCAAATGAGGGAGAGAGAAATGCAACAGAGGTCCCCAGCCGGACTTGAACAGGGAACGCTGCAGGTCACAGAGTGTGTTTCCATCCACCTGTTATATGCGCATTTTCAATTTGACGTAAACATCAGTTACCTATCAGATCTATGTGGAGCGTTGAGGACATTGTAACCTTCCTCAAATTAATACATGAAACAAACAGAAATGACGCGCCCTCTTCTTCACCAATGGTTTCACCAAAATGCAAACGTCATGTTTGTGGCGTCACTTGTGGGCCATATTGTGCGTACCCTTCTCTTGTCTGGTAGTGACATTTGAGTTCTTCAGATATTACCTACTGTTGTCTGTCGATCCACTGTGTCTATAACTGCTTGTGTCACGTACCCAGCTGTTGTCCTAGACTTACCCTGTTCAGTAAAAACAAACTGCTTGCATCATTTCAACTGACAAAAGAGAGAATTAAAATGAACATTTAGGTAAAAATGTTATAACATTCTTAATGGTGGGTCAGTAGAATGTATTTTTCCCTTAAGTGTATTCCCATCTGGAATTAATAGTCAGGATGCATCAGACTATTTGACAGCAAAGGGAGCTGCGATCTTTCTTTATTGCCAGTTTAAAGAGATCCACCAAACATGGGTGTCTTTGTGGCCGTGTTCCACAGACAGTGGCTGTCTAGGAATTTGTGTTGTGCAGTGACGGGATTAAAGGCAGATTAGACAAGATTATTCCCATTCAGATTGTTTAGGAGGTATGGGAATTTAGCTAAGACACTCTTGAAGATAGACCATAAATGTGGGTATTATTTTAGACCATGTGGATGCCATACTGGATATACTGTAAATACAAGAGTCTGAACTGGGTGAAACAGTTAAGGCTCCACTTTGATATTTGCCACTTTATATCCCAGTGTGTTAAATTTAATAAATGTGATCAGTTTTAATCCTATGGATATAAAGTAATGGTTTAAATTGTAGTAATAATCAGCTAAATTATTTTCAAAAATGAGAACGTGTCAGCTAATTCCCACTAAAATTTTGAACAACCTTCAAAGAAGAATGACATTTGATGTGATGATGATGTTCATCAAGTTCCTCCAGAGCCACAGAAGACATTATACAGCTGTTGTCACAGGCTGAGTAGCACTCAACATGACTAGTAAAATGGTCTGGATGTGTAAAACTGGAGTTCTCCTTTGATGTAGCAAGACACACAACTACTTGTTCTTACAGAAGGTATGGCGTTGGTGTAAAAAAAAAAGGACAACTTTAGTTTTTTATCTGAAAAATTAATTCTGTGAACCAGTTCTGTGATCTGAGGTCAGAAGCAGCAAAGCCTTCATTCGTTGTATTATTTATGTCAGGTATTAAATATTTTATTTTGTTTTTGCCATTATCTTTTATTCTAAGCAGAGGAAAACTCTGCTGACTATAAAGAAACAAGGTGAGAATCTGAAAAACTAAAAACTAAAACAACTATTACAAATGTTAGGAAGAACACCAGAAATGATAGGAATGTGAATAATAAAATTATGTTAGCTTAAATATTGAGATCACACATCTTTACACATCAAAAGTCTATACACACAGCATATGATACATTACTTATTCCTCACCTGAGCTCATGAGCAGCACGGCCTGCATCAGAGCCACCTCCGAGTCATCCAGGTTAAACTGAGCCAGGCTCTTGCCCAAATCAAAGATGGCGTCCGACACCACGCCCAACCCGCCGTTCTTCAGCTGCTCACGTTTCACGGCCATCTCGCCGTTTAGCGTCAGTGTCTCGCTCTCTGGGTCGTAGCGTACAGCAGCGCGCAGCGACATGATCTCCATGCAGCAGCCCTTCAGCAAGATGATCTGGTCTTCACAAGGCAGCTGGGAAACACAATAAGGTCATCAGGAAATAATAGGACAGGAAATGACATGAACATAAAGAATTTCAATCTAAAAGGGCGGCAATATTTGAAGACTGTTCTCATCTACTTTTACAAAATAGACAAATATGTAAAGAACGATATGGATTATAATAGAACTTTAGATTCAACGTAAATTCTGAAGTATTCCAGATTAGTACAGAATCATCTGTGTTATTAAAATGAATGACTGAACCAATTAAGTTAATATAATGTCTGGCAACATATTGCTATGTGTTGAAAATACCTTTGGTTAATAAAGCTGCACTGATCAAGATTTTTATATAAACAATGGGTTAAAGCAGACAACTGTTTGCTAACAAGTAAACCATAACAGCTTTTTAAGGTGACGATATGTCAGTGTTGTGTTTACAGGTTTCCGCTGCCCCCAAGTGGCCAAAAAAAAAAAAAACAGTTAATGCAGACTGTGTACTGTGAAAGGGGTTGCTAAATAGTAATGAACCCACAGACAGTTATCACCAGCAGTTCCCCTCAGCTCTACGGAACGTTTCAGCGTCTTTCAGCTCATTTGTTTCGTTTTACGGCACACAAACTCCACCCCAATCAGCTCTCAAGCTGCCGCAGGCAGCTGTTTTCAACGAAAGAAGTTCTAAAAATTCACTGTACACTAGCTAACAGACAAACTTAGTGACTAGCTGGTGAAGATAGTGGAGCATTTAGCCACCAAGTAGCCAGATATATCCCTCGGGAGTTAGAAGAGACCAAAACAAAGCAAAAAGAAGAATGTATATTATTTAGGAAACATGACTCCATGAATGCACATGTCAGCCCGCTAATGTTGCTGGATGTGTAAATAGGAAACTGTTTGCTAACGTGTTAGCAAGAACCACTATATATAAACACTATATACTATTTAATACAACGTGCTAATGTTGCATTTGCAGATCGCTCCACTGCCCCCAAGTGGCCAAATAATAATAATAAAAAAAAGAAAATCAATGAATGTGGCTTTAAGTCATACTTTTCCAAAAATAATTTTGCTATACTTGTGAATGCTAACTGAAAACAACACTTTGAAATGCAGTTCAGTGTGATGGAGATAGATTGATATTGGAGATAGGTATTTTGGTAACTTTATTTTCACTCATGGCCTGTTGTGCTATTTGGGGATTATATTATATATTAACAAAAGGCAAAACGAAGAAAAATCTAGCTTGATATGTATAGTTAGATGTGGTATCCTAGCTTTTCTTCAACATAATTATCTTTGAGTGCCTCCTTGCAGAGACTTTATGTAACTGGGAAGCCCCTACAATATACATGATGACTGCACTCAGTTAGGTGGAACACAGGCGAGCGCGCACACACACACTCGCACACAAATCGTCTCTGTAGAGAGCAGAGCAATATCACTGAGTGGTGAGTCATCACATCTTCCAGAGAGAGAGAGGGGGGGGAGGATGGGGAAGGGGTTGATTATTATTTGGCATAATAACAGCTGACAAGCAGCATGACAAAGGCTGCAGAAAGAGGAAGTGCCCTATCAACAGACCTCGTTTAGGTTAACAAGCTCAGTAGTTGGTTAACAGTTAACAGACTGTTAATTTTGCCGGCTGAAATGACAACTGTCACTGGCAGATTTTATCAGCTTTAGCTAGCTAATTAATCTAATGTTAGCACCATAAGATGGTTGAAAAAGCTGTCGGCTATTTCCAGCTGAACCCTACAAAAGGCTCCTAAATATGCAATATTTCGTGCTAAAAGACTGAGGCTAAAGCTGCATGTCCCAGGCAAAAATTCTGCATCCTCACCATGTCGAATAAATGGAAATAAAGAAACAGCATTGTTTTTGGGTTGCAGTGTAGAGTTAGCCAGTCCTAGTAGTATGATAAGGAAAAATTTAAGCTCAGACTTGCTATTAATTTCTTTTTTTAAAAACTAAACCTGTAACCCCACAAAAGGTAGTTAATTAATATTGTGCTCCTTGGCCTGGAAGTAACGCTAGGTTATGCTACTGCAGTAAACTAGTTAGCTGAACATTCTAATGATTGCAGCTTATGTTAGAGCAGATAAACACACTGTTCAATCCATTCCTCACACTTTTGCTTTTCTGTTTTTGTTTTTTTTTAGATGCAGGGCAGAGCAGTGCCAGCTTTAGGATTGAGTGCCCGCAGAGGCCACCCATGCCAAAAATGTAAGCACTAATAATACTGTGAAGCACTCTGGATGAAAGCATCCATAGGTTTTTTTTTTTAAAACTACCATGTACTGAGGCTGATGATAGGCTGGAACCCACACATATGTTTGAGTGTTAAAACAGATTTAAAACATGCACACACAACCCACTGAACCTACCTCTGAGAACATGGGCAATTTCTTGGCAAAGTCGACGACACGCGTGATGGCGGGGGTCATGATCTTGGTGAACTCGCTGAAGGCTTCCAGGTCCACCTTATCTCCTTCGGAGGTGGGCACCATCGGGCCCTGGCCGATATCATCCGACTACAAACAAGACATCACATGGGTAACGGAACCATTCATTGCTAAAATGCCAGAAGGAAATGGTAATATTTGAGCAAGTTTGCTGAAGGAAGACCGTTAGCTGTGGTTGAAAGCTCAGATAGCTTGGGAGTTGAGCTTTGAGCTTAGATTCTCTTTTCAGTTTTTAACATTCCTTTACGTTTTACAGTTTTTCCAAAGAGGGCGGACTGAAACACTAAGAGCAACTAAGAGAAGAAAAGCCTGAAATTAAAAAAAAGCTTTACAAACTTGTAAAGAGCACAAAATATCATAGTCTCCACATGGCAACAGTCTAGAATTTAAATACCACTGGCCTATAAAAGACAGTACGGGTAGTAGACAGCAGAGCTTTAAATTAGAGGTTCAAATTCTAGCCCGTATTTGAGGACGATCTCATGTGAGTTAAATAGTGTAATCTAAAGATAATGAGATGAGCTGCATGTAACAGCTTAATCTACTTAGTCAAAAAGACGTGAATATAGTAGACAAAGTCTTAGGAGGTCAAAGTGTGATCAGAAACACACAGAGGATCACTCATTTAAAGGCATTTATCACCTTTCAATCAAAGCAACTTATCTGTGCCGCAGTGGATTTAGCATCAGGGAGAGCTGAGGTAAGAAGTTACCTAACTGACTGGGAGAATGTTGCCAACAGTGCACAGGTTTCCATTCATAGCTACACAGCTGATCCCTATCCTGTTTTGCTAAAATGGTAACTTGAGAGCTATAACAGACAGGAAACAGCTTTAGGCAACACATCGACCGAAAAGACTTTATTAATCACTAGAGGGGAACTTGGGGGTCATCAGCAGGATGTTAGGATGAAGGATGAGAAAGCTAATGAAATATAAAACAACAACTGCAAACGTATAAAATCATGTACTGACATTTAACGGTGACATGGTATTTACAAGATTATTGACAGAAATTTACTATAATTACTATTCTGGCTGCTGTCATTGATGTGTAACTGATATCAGACGGTTACTTTACAATGTTTAAAAAAAATAAAAAATTGAAGTGAACTTAAGTGTCGACAGTGCAGGTTTGGATGATGTGAAACACATCGCAGTCGTATTTTTATTAAATGCGCACTCTTTTGTAATGTAAGCAGGATTCTTAAGTGATTTTTCCTGTGATGTCACCTTCATGTGTTTGGGTTTAAAGGAGATCACAGCCAATCTAAAGTATAAAGCAGTAAAGTTGCTGTAACAGACAGCATCTGTGCTCCGATTGGCCTCGCCTGCTGTGCCACTTGCTCCCAAATATGGAATCTGCTCTTTTCTCTTGAGCATCCTTCTCTCCTCTGTTCACCTTGGACAGGCCGCCCGCCCTGAGCAATTTTTCAGCAGACGTTCAAAAACCGTATTCAACTGTAGACCTGTGTTTGCCTTCATGGAATGGTTGCCTAGTAACTGTCATCTGACCTTTGCCTTAAGGTAACCATTGGCGGTGCACACATGCATCTGCACGTGGCGCAGACCACATGGGACACCACAGAGCGAGTTGCTGATGAAAAGGAGCGCTGTCAGAGCGGTTTCTTTTGAAAACGAAGAAAGTCGCTTCAAAGGTTTGACTTTTGAAGTGGAAACAACTTTCAACATACTGTGGGTGGAATATTTTGGAATAATGAGCTACATAAAAGAAGGAATGAACTAACTAAAAGATTTTATTGGATTTTGATACTCATTATTTAGTAACTGAGAATCTACTAAAGGCTATGTCACAGCCATGGGACAGTCACATTTAGAATACAATTTTTAAAATCTAAACCACTTTCTATTGCAATTTAATGCTTTCAAAGAGTATTTCATAAGGGAAAGTGATGTATGAGAGATTAAAAAATTATTTTAAATAGAAATTTCTGTTAGAAGAACAAGGGGGATACAGGCCAGCATGATGTACAACTTTCCGGCAAACAATACTGCGTAGCCATCACTGAACGGAACATGTCACTGCTATTGACTTGTTTGTGAAACATTTCTATTGCTGTAGTGAGTCAAGCGGGTTACACAGGGATTTGGACCCAAACGCAGACACGTAGGCAGGGCAGGTGCAGTTCAATAGTTTAATGACAAGAAAAGGCTTACACGGGTTACAGGCAGGCAGGGGTTGAAATAAGGGAAGCTGTCCAACACAGGCAAACTGGTTCAACAGGTAGCAGGCAAAGTCCAAAAAAAAAAAAAAAAATCCAAAATCCAAGCAAGGTCCAACAATACAAAACAAAACATAAATCCACAGAACATACGGGAAACAAATGCAGGTACGCTTGACGTAGTGACGATCTGACACAGAACAAAGGAACGCACAGACTTAAATACACAGGTGAGAGCAGGATAACTAGACACAGGTGAAACTAATTAGGGCGGGGCAAACAATCAAAACTGGTGGGAAAGTAAACAAAAAACAGGAAGCAAAACTACACAAGAGGTAAAAAAGAGCATTTCAAAATAAAACAGGAAATACTATACATCACCCCCCAAACCATGACATCTATTAATTATTACGCAACAGCGCTCTGCTCGAAGGCTCTGTCTGCTCGAAACTAAAAGCTTACCAGGAACTTGCGCTTCTGTTTCCAGCTGGAGCCCTGGGCGTTGGTGTGCCGGTGGGCCTCGGTTGCCATCCTGATCAGTTCCCACTCTGCTGTGTTTGGCTCCGGCTTCGTCTGCAGCGTCCGCACCATCTCCTCCCTCTTCCTTCTCTGTCGATTCTCCTCGATCAGACGCCGCTTGGCCACGCGCTTCGACTCGTCCAACACCACTGATAGGCAGGATGGGGGAAGAGAACAATAAGGCGAGTTAATGCATTGAGGTTACAGTGGAGGTTGGCAGGTCTTCAATAACAACTGTCACGTGTTTTCTTTCTTTCTTTTTTATCTATTTGCTTTTTATTTATTGGTTTGTTTGTTTATCTGTCTCCATTTGTGTTGAGCTATTGTAGATTTAGTGTTTTTTTGGTTTGGTATCTGTTTTTGCTCTCTCTGTGCTGAAGGGGGAATTTAATTCTTGAGTTTGTTATTGTGTTCATGTTGTTCATCTGATTGCGTTTTTGTCAAACGATAACAAGACTAAGAGTCTACAGCCATGCTAGTGGCCCTGTGAGGCTGTTCTTTGGCACAGTGGCGCTTTCAGCCAAATGCTAACCTCAGCTAATGTTTACCATGTTCACCATTTTAGTTTAGCGAGTTAGCATTCAAACATTTGCTAATCAGCACTAAACACAAAGTGCAGCTGTCATTCGTTATGCAGGTATTTGATCATAAACCAAAGTATTAGAAAAACGTTGACCTGATGATGAACCATCCTCTAGTTGTTGACGTTGAGTCTACAGCGGCTCTAGCGGCTCTGTGAGGGTGTTCCTAATAACAGTGGTGCTTTGAGCTAAATGCTAACATCAGCATGCTAACATACTCACAATGATTATTATTCAATTAAAATAAAACAAATTCATCCTGAAGGGGACATGAATATCTGTACCAAATGTTGGGGCAATCAATCCAACAGTTGTTGAGATATTTCAGTCTGGACCAAAGTGGTGGACCGACTGACCGACATTGCCATCCATAGAGCCACGCTGCTAGAATGGCTAAAAAGACAGTGAAATGAAATAGCTGCAAAATTTGGGGAGACTGTGATTAGACACCATTTGTCCGAGAAGCTATGTTTGGCCACAGTGGAGGTCATCTTTTCAGCAACAACTGTCAACCAGAGCTTTGGTTGTACATTTTGGCCATTGCAATAAAACTTAAATGGCTAACAGTTATTTATGCACTGTGGCTTTTAATCACAGAGCTCTGCTATCTAGTATCGAGTACTTGAATGCTATCGCTCTGCTTTGTGCAAATTTAACGTCACTTAAAAATGAATCCCTTGAACCTCACATTACCTGCAGGAACGTGGACTTTCAGCAAATTTGATCCTAATGTGACTACAGAAGAATCTAAAAGAAATGTTACTAGATATTAAACATTCTCAGAACTGAAGGCGGATGACCTTCAAAACATTCAGTTGAATGTTGACAGGAAGTCAGAATGAAATGTCAGATGTAACACTGAACGCTTAAAGGATATAAAAGGACTTTGCTTTGTGGGGAGCTATTATTTGTGTTGGCAGAGTTGTTCGAACAAAATAAATGAACAAACCCACGGCTTCTGTCCTTGAGTTGCTTAATATTACATGTTTTATGAAGGCCATAACACACTGTGCACAAGGTTGTGTATATGATGCTCAGCAACATCACAGTACTTACAGTACTGAATAGAGCTACACCCAACACCACAAAAAATCTTACATAAACCATATGTAGTTTGTAGCACTACATATTTTGTTACTATTTGTGTACAGTGTATTCTTCATTGTCCCTCCATGATGGCTACAGTCACGGTTGCGAGGAGTTCTGTGATGTCACTCAAAAGCTTTAACAGACTGGCCAGGATGCAAAAGGGTGTGTGTGTGTGTGTGTGCGCGCGCATGTTGTGTTTATTACATATGTCTAAAGTTGTTTCTCTATTTATTCATTAGCTGGCCTCAACTGTGAAAATTACAGCACAGAAATTTAAAGGACCACTGCTGCAACAGTTAAGTCAAATGTAAGTAACATAACAGTGCAGTGTGGTGGAAGTGAAGTCCAGATGTTATGAATTTGTCAAAATATCCCGAGGAGCGGAAACCATTTCCTTTATCCACAGGAGCAGCTGTACTGCTGAATTAATATCAAATTAGATGATGTTGTTGAGTATGTGTGTGTGTACTCTGTTATTTCTCTCCCTATCTAGATAGACTGCAAGGCAGCGCAGAAATCTGTGTGTACACCTGTGAATACACATAATACAGACAAATGTGCCACATACTGTACTGTGCACCTCGCTCTGACATCAAACCTTTTTTTCTACGAGTATTCAGCTACACAGCTTCTGCTTCCAAGGTTGCATAGATTTTCATCTAAAATTAGCCACAAGGGCTGAAAGTTTTTAGAGAGGACTAGAAGAGTATGAGTCTACAGCCATGCTAGTGGCTCTATGACTTACGCCTTGATTCCACCGGGCACGGCTCTATAACGTTGCGTCTGCACGGCTTCATACCCCACCAGGAGCGTTTCAGAGGTGGAGCATTTTACCTGCCCGATTTTGTTGACTTGCTCAGATTTTGTTGATTTGGTTATTTTCCCTTGATTTTTGTGCTTCTACCATGGGTAAACAGGATACGTAGTTAAAAGGTTTTTTTTTTGTGTCTGTTTTAGTTGTGTTTATTGTTGATATACAATCAGGAGTCTGTACAGGAAGTTTTATTTTGAAAATTGATTCTCTATGCCGTTTCTGTGTCTGACTTCCTGCATGGTTTGATCTGCTCTGTGTCGGTTAGCAAAAGTAGACTAGGCACGTATTCTCTGTGGAGCAGAGCGGAGAGCCGCTTCTGGGACGCTTTTGAAATCATGCTGTGGCGCATTTGGTGGAATTACAACAGCTTTGGTGGCCGTGTCGCAACCGGAAGCCGTGCCCGGTGGAATCAAGCAGTTAGGGCAAAATGTTGCTTTGAGCTAAATGCGGACGTCAGCATGCTAACATGCTCACAATGACAATACTAACATGCTGATGTTTACCATGTTCACCATCTTAGATTAGCATGTTAGCATGTTAACATTTGCTAGTTCACACTGATGGGAATGTAGTTTTGCAGGTATTTAGTCATAAACCAAAGTGGTATCAGACAAATTAAAAGCTGACTTGATGATTGCACTTGATGAAGTTAAGGGATCGCCAAAGGTATTACAGCAATTTCTGAGGGGAACGTGAATGTATGTGCCACATTTCATGGCAATCCATCCAATAGTTGTCAAGACATTCAACATAAAGCCAAAAACATCAACCTCATGGTGGCGCTAGAGAAACAGTCAGGGGATCACAAAAGTGATCGGGATTAAACCTTTGGTGACAACGAATGTCTGCACCAAAGTGGTGGACGGACCGACCGACCGACTGACATACCGACATTGCCATCCATAGAGCTGTGCCCCTAGCATGGCTAAAAATATTTTTGCTCTGTGCTTCAAATACATTTTCAACAGTTGCATAGTGACAGCAGCAGCCGTAACCTCATGGATCTCTTTGTAAATACTATTAGTGATAAGAATACAAGAGCTTATAATAACTCACAGTCCATGGCCATGCCCACAGAGATGCACTTCTTAAAGCGGCACAGCTGGCACTGGTTGCGTGTGATCTTGTCGATGATGCAGCAGCCTTCATATTTACAGGAGTAAGATGGATGGAGGTTCTTCTGGATGGTCCTGCGGAAGAAACCCTGAAGAGAGGAAAGGAAGCGGAGAAAGAGAAGAAAAGACAAAGGGAGGGACATTAAAATAAAGAAAGAAAACAAAGGAGCAAAAGTGCAAAAGACCACAGAGATAGCATTCAGTGATTGAGGGAAGTACGCAACTCCATAACCTCAAAATGAAATCCACCAAGTAAACATTCTTGTGTTTTGATTAGCATAAAACAAGTGCATTAAATGGGGCTTATCACATGGCAGGCTGATGATTGCATGACACGATCCTGCTTGCCAAGAATGATTAAGTAATGAAATGATGGCTGACTGAATGTCTCTCAGTAACCGCTTTTGTACAAGACAGTTGGGGAGCAGTTTGATTAGAATCACACTCTGGAAATGGTTTTCAAAGAAATGATTTTAAGCAGAGAAGCATCAGGGAGGCAGATAAGAAACATTGCTATTTTGTAAAATCCTTCTGAATCCACATCCCAATAAATACATTTCTTGCATAGCAAGAAAGAAAAACTTTTTTCTTTTCTTTTTCGCAAAGCCATGAAAACTAAAAAGCAGCTTTCCCAATAATAACATAATATCAATCCAATAAGACTCTCTTGGGTTTTGTGTATCCCCTGAGGGAAACGTTAAACGTGTGAGTGCGGCAGGATGGTTTGAGAATAGCTGAAGTCATTTTTAGAGACCGTGGACAGGCTGCTCTACGGGGCGCCAATCATTGGATAATAAACCTCTCCTCAACAGAATACCAACACCCTGCCTCCTGCCAAGTCATTGCTGTACAGTGTAGTAAGCAAGAATACATTTTTTAAAAAGGAAAATAATGTTCTGTTTTGCTTTAGGCCTTATTTACTGGATGATAATACACAATACAGACAACAAAAGTTACAGTCAATTCATTTTGAAGCTTAAGTATCAAACCTGAATTCTGAACTTCAGCACCACCAGTGCATAGGCCTTATCTGTGATATTTGTATGCAGGCTTATTACAGTTCTCTTCAGCTTTGACTATAGTGTGCAAAAACAGCAGACAGGAGAATCACAGAAGAGAATCACAGATTGCTGTGTGTCAGAGGCACATCTGAAAGGCGGCATGAACTGATATGTTTGTTGAAATTGAAGTACATTTGTTCTGCGAGACAGACGACTAAAAAAGCTTCAGACAATTCTGCCAGCATTGATTAGCCTCAAGGCTCAAAGGGTGGTACTGGCAAAAGACAGCATGAGAAATCAAAACGTCAAAGATGTAATTCCAAAATACTTGCCAGCGGTCATTTTGAGCTGGAGCCACATTTCTCAAATGATGGAGATAAGATGAGACAAGAAATACATAATCAAAATCCTGTTTGTGCAGATCTGATCAGCTGTAGCTAATCAAGCAAACATGAGGTTCATGAGTTGGTTGAAAACTCTTTATTTAGTTGACTTTTTAATGTTTCACGCCTCTTGTTTTAAAAGGAGAACCCTATAAAGACGTCTTAAATGTACACTTTTTTTATATTAAAATTATACTGTGCTAAAAGACTGAGGCTAAAGCTGCAAAAAGTCGACGTCCTCACCAGCTGATGATCCATGTAGAAGACGTGGAAATAAAGAAACAGCATTGTTCTTTTAATGAAGTGTAGAGCTAGTCTGTCCTAGTAATAGAAATATGTTATTTGATTGTAACATGTTTATCTGCTTAGCTTAAATACTTAAACAAGACAGGGGTTAGACTTTAACATTTTTAAAACAGTATGTTTTACTTTTAATGTTGCAAGAAAAAAAAGGCTTTTATGAGGACTAACCGAAACTGATGTGTTTGGTGAACGTAACGCTATCTCGGATAAAGAGTTTAGCCGGGGTGTGCACTTTCCCAAATCCAATAAAGAGCAGGACAGAGCTGCTAACATTAGCCTACATTCTGATATAGTAGCATCCAGGACTGACTGTGGATGTTCTAGTCATGAATGTTGCCTCTTTTAACCCCACATAATAATGTAGCATGAAATGCCTTGGAAGGGTAAGGTTACTACTGTAGGTAGTAAGCTAGTTAGCCAGGCATTAGCAGGTTACGTTAGAGCAGATAAACACGCTGGCTAATACAATTCTTCCGTTTTTAGCTCTTGTATGTCTGGTTTTGGAAAGGCTAAAGAAAAAAACACCACAAACCAAACTCTATATATTGAGTATTTCTCTTATTGAGCATTTCTCTAAGGGGTTTAGTCAGTTCCACTCTCACCTGATCTGCCCTCTTGTGTCAGAGATCATTTAGAAAGGGAGATGTTCTACCTTGCAACCCTCGCAGGTGATGCAGCGGTAGTGGTAGCCAGTCGCTTTGTCCCCACACACCACGCACGGCTCATCCTTCTCCAGGTAACTGGGGATGTACCCTGGAACAGAGACACTAAGAGCTATAGGAGAGGAGGAGGAGGTTGAAGAGGAAGACAGGGTGGAATGAGAGAAGGGTGAACGATGAGTACGAGCGAGGGAGGTCGGGTGGACGGTGAGGATGATGAGGTGAGATGACAAGGGAGGGGCCGGAGAGGAAGAGAAGAAGAATGGTGGCGATGAGGAGGAGAGGAGAAGGTGAGGGGAAGGAGGAGAGGGAGGGAGGAGGGGGCTGAGTGTTATCACAGGGGCCTCAACGAAGCTCCTGTGCATAGGGGCCCCAAGAGACTGTGTTACAGGATGGAGCATATATATATAAGACTGGCAGTCTTTCCTGCACACACAGACCTGATATCATGCCAGCTTATGAGGTTTACAGTTTCCAGAAATCATGAAATATGCTTTTCATCTTGACTTTTCATTTGCTTCGTTATTTCTCTTGAGAGATGAAAAGTTTTTCAAAGCCTCTTGATCCTTTTAACTCGCACTCACTACATGTATGTAATCTTATCCTCTTTAGAACTCTAACCTCTAAGCTGTCATGTTGTTGCACAAAGACTGACAGTCATCTGGGCTTTCTCCCCAAATAGACTGCCCACCTTAGAGTTCTTGGAGAGCACAGACATGCATTCACTGAAATGCCTAAGCAAGCCATCCACCTCGACACACACCTTGAGACACACACACAGCCCAACCACCCAATCGCAGTTGCTCGCAGTCTCACACACACACACACACACACACACACACACACACACACACACACATACGCACACACGCTTAGATGCTTCTGGAAAGCAAAAGCGCTAAGAGCGATTTATTGAGTGACTCTCCTCATACTAATGAAGCCAGAGAAAGCAGATCCATAGTGCCGAGCTAGACTGTCTGCAAAACTTTCATTCATTTCTCTTACAAAGCTTCGACTGTATTTATATTTTAAAATTTAAAAAATTATTTAAAAAATAGTTCCAGAGGTTGTGTAAGAGTAGGGGCTTAGATGGCTGCGGTATGCAATCAGTGGCACCATTTGCAGCTTCCTTTTAAGCAAATCTTCAGATGCACTTTTGATAGGGGTGCAAATGACTGCGATTGCAATCTTTGCGATCTGTCTTTTTGCCTGCACTTGTGACTGTTATATGGACGATTTAAAATTAATAACAAATCAAACCAAGAAATAAAGCTAAATACTATACACATTGTTATAAGTATTTCCTTTTTATGTACGCATTTACTGTGCCATAATTTAATGAAAACCTTTTGTTACAAGGACAATTTATTTAGCTCTTAGTTTTTGATAACTGAATACATTTTTTTTCAGTGTGACATGAATTTTCCATGCATCATTAAAAAAAACTATTCATTCAAGGAAATACATATAACAATGTTTGATTTGTTTTAATTTACTCATTAACAATCTTCCATGAGTTGGTTCTAAATTCCTCATATTAGATATTTTCTGTGATGTACTGTACAAACTGTATCAGCAGCACAATTCAATTTTTTTTTATTTCAGTCAATTTCTTTGAATTTCACGCTTGTTTTCAATAGTTGGATTGCTCCTGGAGATATTAGGGGATTTCAAAGAAATGCAATTTATATAAGAAGAACACGAGTGAGAAAATAAAGATTATTTTAAAGAATGAACAATGTGGCAGATGAAGGTTAAATCCTTGTCTATTCCTGCTCAGAACATACGTGTGATTAATCAAGTGATCATTAGAGGTGCTCTTCTTATACACTTTGCTGTAAGAAAGGGGTAAACTGCTCGATAAATATGTCTTATTCGTCACTTACAGGGAATAACTTTTTTACCCCTAAGTTGGCTCTTTAACTATCATTCTCAGAACTTTGATAAATATGGGCCCCGATTTCAAAAACAGGACAAAACACTCGCAACACTTTTTTTTGCCAAATCAAGCTACAGTAACTGGCATCACATACGCTTTTGACCTGATGCCTAATGCTTCACTGTATGCTGTTAAGCCTGCTCACATTTGGGTTCAAAATGTGTCAAAAAATTCAAACGAAACAGGGCTGCACTAAAGAAAACACTACATTTAAACATAAACAAAAAGGTTTCCCCATCATCAAAATTCGATTGGACTGGAACCTTTTAAAATGATTGTCAGGGCTTTTAATACAGGAACTAACACTACAGAGTAAGATCCTTTTTGTTTAACCAGCAACAGAAGTCTCGCTCAAGGAGAACTCTCGCTCTGACATCTCGCGAGTCAGTAAGTCATCTTACTCTTTAACAAAAAGGTCTGTCCCTGTAGGGATCCTTTCCATAATGTCGTCAGACACTTAGAATAACAATCTGAGCCTGTCAAAGGCAAAACAAGCACTTTTAGTGGACGTACTTTTGACGGCCGCAATTGCCCACAAGGTTTACGTTGCAGCCATTGCAGCCCGTTTCGCGGCTGCCGGCTGAGGCGATCTACTGGACCAATTCCAAACCTTTTTGTGTTTAGTCATTTAGACCCCAAAATATGTAAAAATAGGGCCCAGGTTTAAAGATAGCGGAATTACCCTTTAAGAGTCCTGTCTACAAATCCCTTAAGCTTAGGCTATGGGCACCTTGGTAAGCTAATTTGTGTTCAACAAAGCCTCTGAACAAAAATAATATAAATATCAAATGATGAGGAGGAGATTATCATAGTAATGACACCTAGGACACCATTCAAAGCCCGGGGGAGCCAGCTGCGGAGTGATGGGCTACACTGAACACTGGCCAAGTCTGCCAGCACATCAAAGGACTGAGCGTCATAAGAAGAAGAAGAAGAAACCTGTTCTGAATTGTGTTCACTTGCTTGTTTGAAGGTGACAACAACACAAAGAGGCAAAGGCGGTGATGAGAAATCCTTACCAGACATACTCTTCACCGAACACTGGCTCTTCTTACTCTTTCTCTTTGGCACATCTGGCCAACTGGGAGGGAATAGAGAAAGAAGATGGGATGGGGGCAACAATGTTACAAGGTGAAAAAGAAGATAACATGATAAGACTGTGATGAAAACAAATTATCCATTAATCAATTTTTTTGTTACTTGGTTCACTGTATATTTTACAAAATGTTAATAAAACACTGAAAAGTTTGAGGATCCATACGTTCTATAAATTGCTTGTTTATCCGACCAACAGTCAAAATCCCAAAGATATTTAATTTGCAATGATGCAAAACAGACCAAAAGGAGTGAATCCTCACATTTGAGAAGCTACAAGCAGGAAACGTTTGGCTTTTTTGCTTGATAAAATGGCTTCGACAATTAGTCATTCAGTTGTACTATTGATACAATCTTACACAGGATAATATTAACTAATCATCAATTCCTCAGCTATCAAACAAATTTCACTACTGTCTCAATTTTATGACAGAAGAAAAAAAGTTTTGTTTGCAATAAATTATCTCATTAACATTTAAGTTATTGTTTTAATTGTTGATTAATCTGTTGTTTTTTCGATTAATTATTTAGTCTATAAATAGTTCGAAAATAGTAAAAAACAAACAAAAAAACATCCCAATCTTTGAGAGCCCAAGGTGACATCTTCGAAGTGCTTATTATGTCCAGCCAACAGTCCAAAACCCAAAGAAATTTAACTTACATTCAACTGAAACTAGTGAATGTTTGCCGTTTTTCTTGATAAATGACTTACAATTACAAAGCATCTCACTTAAACTTAAAGCTGCATCAATTGATTTTTTGGCCACTTGGTGGCAGCAGAACAAGCTGTAAACACAGCATTGACATATCACCATAGAAAGTTATTATGGCTAACGTGTTAGCCAACAGCTGCCTCTTTACACATCCAGCAGACACGGAGCGACATTATCGTTCATTTGGAGTCGTATTTTGGATTACCTGATAAATTCACATTCAATATTCTTTCTGCTCTGTTTTGCTCTTCACAAACTCCTGAGAAAAATAATCTGGTTCTTCACCAGATAGTTGCTAACTTTGTCTCAGTCTGCCTTTTGGCGCTTGAAAGGTAGCGTGCGGTGGGTTTATTAGAGCATTTTTGCTAAAAACAGCTGCCTGCTAGAAACAAGGCTAATGAGAGCAACATTTGCAGGCTGAAAAACAAAACTAAAAGAAGCGAGCTAAGCAGAGCTGCAGAGTTGGGCGATAATTCTCTGTTGATTCGTCACTCTCACAGGATGGAGTCTGCATTTGCTCCTGGCGGCAGATTTGGATTAGTCTTCTCTTCCTGCCTTTCTGTCTATCCCTATGCATGACTGTTGGCGCCACACCCCTCCCATTCCCATTTCCCCTGTCCCCTCATAAAATCTCTCTCTCTCTCTCTCTCTCTCTCCCTCTCTCTCTCACTTTGGCTACTCCCCATTTCTTTCTGTCCGCTCCCTCAACTTTCCTTCTTTCCTCCCAGTCATTTCTGTTCTTCCCTCTCCTTCACCCCATCTCTCTCCTCTCCTTTCCTCCCTAAACTTCCATCAGCAGTATTAGGTAACAGCGCTATCCTCCCTCGTTTCCCTTCCTCCCTCCCTTCCTCTCTCTGGCTGTCAAATCCACTTTCCTCTTCCAACCCCCCCCCCCACTCCAAAAAAAAATCCTCTGACGTCTCTTTCTTGGTTCTTGCTGCTCTTCACGGTTGAGCAAATGCATTAAATTTTATTGCTGTGCACATGGTCAGGCAGTAACACGGGTCTACACGGGTCTTGGGTCCACTGTGAGGTGAGCAACCATAACAGAAAAACCCACACTGTCATTTCTGCATCCATTAAAAACAAACAGAATTTTCAATAAACATAAATTTATCATTTCATCATATGGAGCTTTTGACAGAGTTGACAGGTCTATGTCCACCATATGCTTCCACAACATGAGGGAATTACTCAAATTGTGTATGTAAAAACTGTGGTCTAGTGTCCATTTATGCAAACACACCAATTGAAACAATTATTTGGCTGTGAGCCATGAGTCAAAGCAGACATATAGTGAGTACAAAAAACACTATAACACTACAATCTAGAGTGAAAAGAAGTAGACATCTTAATAACAACTGAGAGAAAATATGCTCTGTACAATTTAAAGCTGCTTTAATTCATTTTTGGCCACTAGGAGGCAGCAGAACAAGCTGAAAACACAACATCTGACATATTTACCACCTTCTAACATTTTTATGGTGAGTGTTAGCAAACAGCTGCTTATTTACACATGAAGAAGGTAAAGAGAAACATTATTATCCCAGTGGAATTTTGTCCAGTAGTCCAGTATTCACACTCACTTTTTTTGCTCTGTTTTGGTCTCCAACAACTCCTCAAGGAAATATCTGGATCTTAACTTTTCCGCTTGTATTTTCAAGATGGTAAAAAAGACACCAACATCCAAACAGACACCTTTCACATCACATAGTTATTTGATCCATTGTTATTAAAAATATCGAGTGGTGCAGCTTTAAAGCCACTGCGTATTAACTTTGAAAATGTCAAACTTTGGTGCGCCAGTAGTAGCATCAAAAAATACATTGTGGCAGACAGCAATGCATGCTGCTTTGAATAGTGCTACATAAGACCATAAAAAATAGTGGCTTTAAATACACCACACTGGGAACACATGCTACTACAGTTGCAACAAATGCTGCAGTTGCAAAGACCGACCGACGCAAGAGCCAGTCTATAGCTCCATTCTGAAGGCATCAGCTGAAAGATCATGAGCTGGAAGAATCTGTGATGGGGTGGGAGCTTTGATAAAAGCTCTGCTGTTAAGTTAGCATGGCTTTTTAGAATTGATAACATGCATTAAAAACTGATACCACCCCCCCCCCCAGAATGAAACAAAGAAAAAAGAAGAAACACAGGGACATTTACATCAGCAGATTGTCAGGCTACAGACCCTCCTACTCTACTTATAAGGCATGTCCATTTTCAGAAATCTCACCAAATGAACATAATGTACTGGTTTGAGGGAGTTTCCCTACTAATCACTTTAGCAAAAAGAATAGCAACAAATTAGTTTGTGAAAAGTACTGCCAGAATCATGTGAATAAGTAGATGATTTGTTGTATTAGCTAAATTTTAATTAGATAAAAGTACTTTAATATGATACTCATTTGGAAATTCAATTTGTGGACTACTGTTATGAAGACTCAAGACTAATAAAAACAGCAAAGACAATAATACAAACTGAAACAAAGGCAAGCCCTTCTGCACTCAACACAGACATTTCTTACTTTATCTTTGCCATGAACATGGGGTACGGGATAGGAATGTAAGCAGTGGCACACGCCCACTTTCAACACACAAATAGACACAGAAATATATTCACGCAATCACACCAACCTGTTGATGCAGTACGGCTGTAATATATGCATGTTGCTCCCTTTGCCAGGAATATCAGAAGAGAATGTAACCCAGCAGCTCTTTCTGCTGTTCCAGCCTTCCAGCAGTCTAGTTGAGTCAGTACATGTGTCCCGTTCAGCCTTCTTTACATGAAAACAGACTGATGTTGCTCCAGTTGATTAGTATAACGATCGTTCCGCTTCTTCATGAGTATATAAGTCTGAGTGTGGTTAACAGCAGCTTTCATTGCTCTATAAACCTCTAAGTGCAGGTCCTTAAATCCCCTACCACCAACCTCCCAGTGACCTGAGCGCTCACGTCAATCCCAGTAAAGTACAGTAAAGTCGAGCAGAGCCTCGAGCTGCTGCTATCAGCTGAGATATCTGAGGCAATAGTTGCTTTCTGCCTCAGACTTGCTGCTGGGAGGAATGGCTACTCTGTTTATTTCCCTCTCTCCCCCCCTCCCTCCCTCTCTCCCTCCCTTCTAGTTGGTGTCATCCAGCCTTCCCCGCCACCTCCCTGTCTCCCTCCCTGTCTGCCTGTCTGTGCGTGCATGTGTAGTTCCTCCCCCGGTGACATACTCTGTCATCACAATACACCTTGTCATGCTCCCGTCTACCTTGTACAACCCCTCTCGCTCTCTATCACTTCATGTCTTTGCTTTTCTGTATTTTAAAATATCTTTCTTCTCCCAACCGCCTGACTTGTTCACTTCTTCTCTTTCTCTGTT
This sequence comes from Siniperca chuatsi, assembly GCF_020085105.1. Lineage (NCBI taxonomy): Eukaryota > Metazoa > Chordata > Actinopteri > Centrarchiformes > Sinipercidae > Siniperca > Siniperca chuatsi. Next base: position 19,621,124 of record NC_058062.1, read on the forward strand.
CTTCCGTCACCCTCTCTCCATCTCTGTCACCTGTCATGTTATTTTTTACATTTTTACTCCCGTCACTTTCTCCCTTCATGCCCTCTTCATTTCTGTTTTGCTCTTTTCATTTTGTTTCCCAGAAAAAAAAAAAAGCCTCTCTACATCCAAACTCACCTTTAATGCTAACTTGATTACATAACAGCAGGCTGATGCCGTCGCCCCAGTACTGCTGAGTGAAGTCTTGTGAGGACAAAGAGATGCTTGATATCTCATCAATTGAATTAGACTGCTCTATGATCTCTTTTTGCTCCAAGTGTATTCATCACCAGTTATTGTCAAGGCCACAGTTACAGCTAGATACAAAACTAGATGAGCAGTGTTGTTGCATGAACACTAACAGGGTTCATCTCAGGCATGGCATAAAGGCTACATTGCACCCTCAACTGTAAATTCTCAAAATATATAAGTATTCCCATAGTAGCTGGAGGCATGGCTGGCACAAACAAAAATGTTGGTTGCTAAAAAAGGCTGGATAAAAACATCAAGGGGGGTTGGACTTATCTATACTAAAGCGACTTACATGGTAAATTTTGCATAATATAAATTTCCGCAACACTAATTCCATCAGTACAACAACAGGGTCATGTCATACTCACCACTCTGCTGCTCTGACTTTATATTTTCAACAGAAATAATACTACTTTCATTATGGGTCAAAGCAGTGAAGCTCACTGGTGGAACCGTATTGATTCTGTTCTCATTCTTCTTATTTTTCTCCACTAAAAGTGTTTGTCCAGCAAAACCTGTAAGATCTAGAAACACCAAATATGTCAGGTGGGTTGCAAATTCCACCCACTACTCAGGCACATAAAATAACACTCATTGACCTCAAGGTGGCGCTGTCACAATCAAGTTTACATTTTCAAAATTATCTCAAAAACGGCTTGACCTAGAGTCAAAATTCTTTCATCACTGTAATCTCTCATGTCATCTGCATCTTTGCTCCACTGGCCTTCTGCTCTAAAAATGTAAAACTTTGCTACTTTTTCTCAATTTTCTCAAAACCCTATTTTCGACATCTCGTCAAAAACTGCAGAAATTTCAATATGTCAATGCGTTTTGATTATACAACCAATAAATTTTTATCAAAATAGGTCATTTCAAAATTTTTGCAATTAGTCATGAACGCATTAAGATATCAACCTGAAATTTGAGACACATGTTCAGGAGTTTTCACCTCTAGGGGGCGCCACATACACAAAAAGTTTATATCTCATAATCGGCTGCATGGATTCATACTTTAAAAAATTACAACCATGGTTAGGTGGCAGTAATGTAGCCTACGTAAATTTTTTTATAATTTAATATTTACTTAGATTGTTGTACTGTTTCAGCTTGTGTGATTTCTTTATTCCCAGCATCTGTAAACGCATGGAAAAATTGCTGTTTTGCAATATATCATGAACCAGTAGCAATAATAGTTATGATAATCATGATACAGACCATAAACAGAAATTTCTAAATCAGAAACTGATGCAGCTAATTACCAAGTGCTGGTGTATTGCAATTGTCTGTGGAAGACGCCTTCGCCTCATTGAAATGAGTCTGCCGGTATTTCTGATGACTTTTAAAAAGCAGTATAGCGCTAAGCATACAACTGGCGGTCGATCATTGACAGTTTGGTCTGAAAGTGTACAAGGGCCAGTGACGTTGATAGGTTTTCAATGTAGTGAGTCCCCAGGAGTCTACTGCCAACATGCAAACAGCGACAATGCTAACATGTTGATGTTTAGCTGGTATAATGCTTATCAAAGCAAAAAAGTGCAAAGTATGGCTGAGGCTGATGGGAAAGTCATTAGCTTTGCAGATATTACAAATTAAAAATTTGACCTGATGATGGTGCTAGATAAAAAAAGTCAAGGTATCACCAAAGTTATTACAATTCATCCTGAGATAGAAATCACTGTCTTTACCAATTTTTTATGATAACAATGCAATAGTTAACCTGAGAACAGACAGAATCCTGCAATGACAAGTCATAATGCATACTCCTGTTACTGAAATAGCCGGTCTAGAGAATGGTGCCCAGCCAAACCAACTGTGGATGAAATTAAGTAATAAATGCAATCTCTCCTTATAATAGATTTGCTTGAAACATGAAGGGAATCTATTAAACATTTATATCTAGCATAGCTGTAACTGCAATGGCAAGAGGGAATACAAGGACATCAGTACAGACAGACTGGGTACACAGACAGAGTGGTCCAATGACATTATTTACAGGACACTAAATCCTTGATGAAGAATTGGTACGACAAAGCAAAAACTATAAACTAAAAGTGCACCAGTAGGTCGGGAAAGCACGCCGCAAACATTTCCAAATAAAGGTTCTTAGATCATTAAATAATGTTGCCTGATATTCAGTGCAATTATTAAAAAAACAAAAACTAATTACTAAATCCTCCAGGATGTTTTGTTTTATCTGTATGGACTGTCGGAATATTTTAACTGTCAGAGAACATGTCACTTTCATTTAAATGGTGAATATTTCCTTTTGGATTCGTCCTCTCTCCCTTTGTTGTCTCCTTTCATACCATTACTTTATTTACTCTCCTCCTCTCACTTCCGCTCGTGTCTTCCATCTTACTGACAATGTCACCCTTTTTTTTCAGGCCTCAACCACTCACTGACAGTTTTAGCAACACCTCAAGGTAAATTCCACAGCGTCAGCTATCTGTCAGATGCCTCACTGACTGAAGAGTACAAAAACAGCATTGAAAATGTTGTGTTAAAGAAAAGAAAGCCAAGGCGCTGCTTTTAAATTCTGGTGCTTAGCCGAGACGTTTATTGTCCTGTCAAAATCACATGGCTGCCGTTAGACACACTAAGTAACCAGTTGGTTGCAGCAGAGTGATGTCGCACACTAATCCACCCTGTCATGTGTAAAAGTTCAAAAGCCCCCATGACTGTGACAACCCTGTGAGTGCCATATCAACAGCATCGTTAGCATAAAAAACAAGTTCTGTGGGGTCTGACCTCAGTGATTCTGAAAGGGTTCATACAGTCGCTTTCCTCTGGTGATCACACACACACGCACACACACACACACACACAGTGTTATGTCACTATCAGTGCTGGTGTCCAGACAACTGTTTTGCTAGAGGCCCATTCAAAAAAACAAAAAAACAAAACGCTAGACTGAATGGATTACAATCAGGGTTGGAAATTAGCTAACGACGAGACACAGAAAAACAGTGCGGCGTTTCATCACAGGGTTTCACATTTAAGGTGTGTCGATTGATTAACGACGTCAACTCATGCAGAGTAACACGCAAGAAAACATTCCACCTTTCAAGTTGCCGGTAGCTGCCGGTAGCCTTTGAGCGGCACTCTGTAATTAGCTAACGTTAGCTAGCAGAGATGAAAAGGCAGCAATCCTGTCTTTCATGATTCTCTCTTCTGACAGTTTATTTGTAATGCATTTGCAAAGCATCAGCGTGGCCAGCTTGTGCTGCATCCACAACACCTCCAGGAAATGAAAACCTGTTTACTGGTAGCTCCGTTTTCATAGCCTAGCCTATTAGATGAGCCTGACCTCTGCACGCACTGCAACTTTTCCACAGAATGGATGTTTCTAATGCCGCGTCATACGCTCAGCACGAGTAAGTAAATGAAATCATTCAAAACACAAACTACTTGTGTTCATTTGCCTGTATTTATAATGCATTTGCAAAGCATCAGCTTGGCCAGCTTGCTAATACTACTTAGCTAAATGTTTGGCTGACTGCCGCGTGATATTCTCAACATGATGGAACTATTCATAAAGTCAGTCTAACATTTGATCATGTGGTCCGTTACAGTTGATAAATGTATGTAAACTTGCCACCGTAGCAACAGCGGTTACATAACCGAGCCACAACAAAACGTGCATCATATGTGCGCTCTGGTCTGGAACAAATAGCACTACACCTACTGTGTTTGTGTGTGTATGAGAGAGAGAGAGAGAGAGAGAGAGAGAGAGAGAGAGAATATCAGTATTTTCCTTAAGAGTTTAAATATTTACCTTATGAAATAAAATAGCCTATTGCTTGAATATTGTAGATCTTTTATTATTTTTCACATGCAGTTACAAACTGCCGGTGTTCTGATGATTTATGCTGCCTTGTCAAAATAATCTACCTTATGTGTTTCCAGTTGTGTATATTCCATAAAGATATAACTCTCACAGTATTATGATGTCTTCATTTATGTTTTTTGATTACAAACAGGGGTAAGTGCACTGTAAGAATATGGGGGGCATATTATGATACTCTATTAATCTAATTTCTTTATTTAAGATTACAGAGGTAGGGTATTTCGATCCCCTATCAAATAATGCTCCCACTACAGAATCATTTTATTTTACACCACTACTCACTCCATGTATACTGTAAGAATATGCAGAGCATGTTGAAATACTATATTATAACATCTCTCTTTTAAGATTTCAGGGAGATTGCGGGTCATGCGCAGAACCGCTAAGCAGCACATCTCAATAGGAGGCATATATCGACAGGACATCGGTTAAAACAAGAAAGTGGCTGGTAGATTTTGTAATCACCAGCCACAGTGGTAATCTAATAGTTAGTAATATAATAGTTAACTTCCAACAATGATTACAATTGCATTTTAAGACAAGTCAAATCTATATATAATCTGCTAACACAACAAACCCTCAAAATATTCAAATTCTGAATGTAAATACTGTCTCGCATTGTTGGGAGTCCTCAGAAAATATGGCTTTTATTCAAACTTTTGGGGAAATGTGCTTAAACACTTTATTGCTGCGAGCCAGACAAGAAGACTGATACCCCTCTCATGTCTTTATGGTAAATATGAAGCTACCGCCAGCAGCCAGTTAGCTTATCTTAGCATAAAGACTGGATACAGGTGGAAACGGCTAGCCTGGCTCTGTCAAAATGTAAGGTGTCATTTTAATACTTCAGTTTTTGTACAGATTAGTCAAACAAGATTTGACATGTTAATAAGTGAGCTTAAAAGGTGCTGGTAGGCGGATTGTGTTACCTTTGGACAGAGCCAGGCTAGCTGTTTCCAGTGAGTTGCTTGTGTATGCTATCTTCACTTATCCTTAACTTAAAAGAAATAACAAATTACATTTTTACTCCTAAACTGGTTCTGTAGAACATTCGTAAAGGGGCACAAAATGAATAAAAATAATGAATAATGAAAGACATTATCAAGTTGCCTTATGGGAAAGGTAGGGTATAGCATTTTTGAAGCTTGACCCCATGATAGTCAGGATATCTCGACCTCTGCAGCTTTGATTCTGACCATGTGTCCCTTGCGAGTTCCCCAACTTTATGGAAGTCAAATACTGAATTGCTGGAGTACCCCTTGTTTAACTGTCTGATTTTTAATAAATATCAGTCCCAGATTCATGGAGAGACCACAGCTCTACAGGTAGAGCACTCGGTAGTACCCGGTAGTCGGTTCCGGGTTTCCGGGTCTTTTTGGATTCAGGCATGAATTTTTGGACCCGTGAAAACCTCTAGCATGGACAGCAGTCACACAAAGATGGCAGTTTGGTTCAAATGCTGCTGAAATTCGATTGACACTTTTTCAGGGAATATCTGCAGTGCCGTCTGCATGCTGGGAGCAGATTGAGTAGACTGAAGTGGCTCTCGTGATGGCTCATATAATGTCTGTTGTGGATGTCCTGTACGAAAGAAAGTCAGAACCACTGGCCCTCTGAAGGGGCTTGTGGTTTTGGACTGTGATACTGTCCTAGAAGGTAGTGATGCAGCCACTCAGGATGTTCTCCATGGCACAGCTGTAGAACTTCCTGAGACTGTTGGCCTGAGCCAAACTTCCTGAGCTGCCTTAGATAATAAACTCACAGCTGTGTCATCTTAACCGCAGTTCTTGAGTGTAGATCTCATGACAGGTTCTCTGTATTGTGCATACTGAGAACTTAAAAGCGCAGACTTTCTCTTTCTGCCTCTGTTAATGGAGGAATGCTCGCCTGTAATCCCCCACCACCTGCTTGGCCTTACAAATGTTAAGGGAGAGGTTATCTGGCCGGCACCGCTGCGGTAGATCTCTTTACGTCTGACACGCTGTGGCTGGAGATCAAGCCGACAACTGTTATGCTGTTGGTGAGCTTCAGGGTGACGCTGCAGGCATGTGTGGCCTTGCTTGCAGTCATGGGTCCAAACAGAGGACAAAGAGTACAAGAGGGAACAAAAAAAAACTGATTAACGTAGTTACTTTTTAAAGTTGATTTGGTTCAAAGATTTGGTACACAAGCTCTCATGTGATGGGTAACTGTCACACTAAAATTAAATGAAATCCTCAAATTTAACTGAGGAGAAACTCTGCCTGCAACCATGACAATGTTATGTCACACTGTCACATGAAGCCAGGGGTTAGCTTGGATGCAGAGTGTGTTAATGTGTGTGTGTCTCTAGGGGTGCTGGGCAGCAGTGATGTTGATAGGTTATCAATGTAGTGAATCCCCGAGACCCACGTGGCCATTTGAGTGGGTCCCAGGGATATTGAGTGGGTCCTCAATAAAAGTTGTGTTTTTTTGACAAATTGTAGTGTTACTCATGTTTATTATGTTCATTACTTGTGTTTGATGTTATTTGGATATAATTGTTATTTATGTGTGTTGAAAATGTATCTGAAAATCGAACAAATAAAATCCCAAATCTGTAAATACACTGCAGACGCACAGCAGCAGACAGAGAGGTCATATTATACAGAGAAATATTAGCTTTTTCTGGGTGAATAAATGTTAAAAACGAAGCTAAAGGGCAACGAGAATGCTGAGCTTTCAAGTTTCATCAGGAGTCATAACACCATCAAGCACATCATATATAATTAGTAAAGTAGTTTAAAAACACACACACAAAGGGCAACTACTGCATACTGCCATCAGAAACGGAGTACAATTAGCTGATAATTAGCCTGATCACCACCGTCAGTAATCAATATAAACTCACATTATTAGACTATAAACTTAGACTATAAATCATACTTTAGCAGTTACCTAGTGTTTCTGTAGTGGTGACAAAACATTAAAAAATATAGGCTACATGCAGCAGTATGTATATTAGCACTATTATGCCAAACTACCTTAAAGAAATATGACATAGGCCTATTAACAATTCCTTATGTGTCCGCAAAAACACATAACTCTAGAAACACAAGATAAAAGGTGTCATATTTCAGCTCTTGTCAATTTGGCATCAATATAATCCATAAAGATAAACTGTATTTCCATACTTACATACTTCAACTTCAGTGGGAGAAGACCGTTGGAATGAGAAGCAAACGTTTCAAAAATGAAGATTTCTCACCAAAATACGTGCTGGTTGGTGGATCAGATACACGCCGACTCATAACACTGTTAATTCACCGTCTATCGTGTGTGTGTGTGTGTGTGTGAGACGGTATTTGAGGAGTTTTTTCGGTCGTTACCGAAGTAACTACCCGGTTTGCTGCTTCCCGTTTGGTGCTGGAGAGATACAGTTTGTGCGCAGACGGTAAGAAACAGGTTCTTTGGCAGCGAGGTTTCTTTTGTTTATTTCTATGATTTCAACACCAATTTGTTGTTCTCAATGTAGCATTATTAATATTAGTGAAAAAATACGGTGTGTTCCCTGGACACGTCAACAGCGAGTTTACTGCGACCCTGTCGGATTTGAATGCGTCAGAGACGCAGGACGTGTACCAGCATCACTGGGGCACACCAAGGCCCACTACATGAGGTATGATCAGTGGTATGAGTTGTGCTCATTGCAAGGTGGGGCTCAAAGCCCAGTGCAGAGGCAAGGTGTAGCGTAGGTTTGCGTCACCAATGTGCCTCAGCTAGCAGGAAAGCTACTACATTGTTCTTAATCCATAAACAAACCTGACTTGCATGCTACAGTCTTCTGGCTAAGATCTTGGTGTAATGTTCAGTTCTGGGAGCTCTTAAAGGGGGACTCCACCTGTTTACAGGTCTTGGGGAGTATTACTGCATATGTGGAAAAAAGTTGTATAAAGCCTTTAGGGGTTTCAGAGGGAGCTGCTGAAAATCTGATAAATTGCCTCACGTGATGAGTCAGCGTCAGTTGAGGCTGAAGACTACAATTTTGAAAATTCCAAAAATCTGGGGTGTGGAGTTAGAAAGAAGTGATCTTACCAGACCTCTGTAGCCCGCTCCTCATCTCTGCTTGAGGCTAAAGGCTAGCCGCTACTAGCATAACACAGCCGAATCTCCGATAGAACTGTTTGTGGTCGAGTTGCACTGTAGGTAATGTAGGCGTCAGCTTTTGAAGAATGCGTGCTTTAAAAAGGACAACATCTCTGGTTCTGTTGCATCAATTTTGATACTTTTTTAAACCGTCCATCGTGAGTCCAACAACATTATAGAAGTGCAATGTTATAATCAGTGGAGTGCTCTTGTAAACACAGAGAATGAGCTTTTTTGTCGATCCTTTTCAGGTTACATCACAGACAGGTGCCATCTAATTTGCTGCACATAGAAGGTCAAAGCTGAAAATGACTGAACGCTGAGCGCAGCAGCAAGTTGTTAAATTTGATGTCTTTGTTCTCTTCATAGGAAAACAATGGCTCACGCCACAAAAACCATGGTCCGACCTGACAGACATGTCAAAAATGAGCATCGAGCGTTACAATTGCTCATTAAAGTGTAGTGGCAAGACAACTGACGCAGCATCTGGGGTGACATCCTGACATGAAGTCATGATTCATTTTTTTGGCTTCTCTCGCCTAGTTCGACAATTTCTACAACGCGTTCTGTGATGTTGATCCATAGGCGCAAAGAGCGCTCTTCCAACAACAACTCTAAACATGGCGAAGCGAAAGAAGAATGATGTTGGTGCTGTCAAGTGGAAGAGTGAAGCTATGATTGCTCAGGGTCCAGCATGTAGTCTGCCCTGACTCTCTGCCAAATCACAGCAAGAATTTATGAATCTGTGAGCATCTAATCTGACACAGTGACCATCTCAGAAGACACAAATATTGTGTGATCTGATCCCGGCATAAGACACAATTACTGATCGACACATTCTGTGTCGTTCTAGTGATTCATTTGTGGGGACATCTCCATTTACCATATTGCGGTTTCACTTTAAAAAGTGCTACAGCTAATAAAGACACAAAAAACAGTGTTATCACTGTCTTTTTCCACTCCAAAATGACATATTCATCCACAGCTATTTTAAATAGCTTATTGCATTAAAATAAATACTTTGGGCATTCTGAAGCTGTTAGCGATTTCCAGAACAAATCTGCTATGAAAAGGAGTAACAATTCTGACACACAAACACCTTCTTTATTGAATTATTCCGTGGTAAACATGAGGAAACATTTAACATAGACTTTTCACGCCTTGGTATATATATATATATATATATATATATTTTTTTTTTTAAATCGCTCACTACTTCATTATTTGCCTGTGTCACACACTTCAGCAGGTCAAATGGCAAAGAGGCTTGTGAATTAGTACACAGCTGCATGGTTGTGCCACTTCAGCTAATAAACTCTATGTACAACTACAGAGGGGTTACCCGAGGACAAGGCCTCTCACTAAGAGAGGAAGAGTGGCCCTTTGAAAAGTAGTGGAGGAGGGATACAGCCTGTTTGTTCATTTTACCTGCAGAGCCATGCTGTTCCCGGTATACTCATCACTTTCTTAGAAAATACAGATACATACAGATACATACATACAGATCATTATCAGCCGTAAAAGCAGGACGTGTGCATTCCCTAATATTAAACGATTTCCTTTCGCGAATCAGTGCATACACATACAGTGCATACACTGACTTTAATACTCGAGTTCAATGTATAAGAAAGAGTTGAAAAGAATAATGCAATGTTTCCATGGCTATAGTAACCTCCATGTGAATGTTTTTTACACGATTATGAGTCTGACTGCTTATAGCCAACTGATAAAATATCCCCATGGATGGACAGATTCTGTTTGTGAGCAAAAGAGATCTTGTAGAGCAGCAGAGAGAAAGTGGAGGAAAACTGGTCTAGAAGTAATATTTACAAGGAGCAAATATTATCTTTTTAACTCTGCCATACGCTCCGCGAGAAGAAGCGATGATTGCAGAGAGTAATAATTATCCTAGAACACTGTTCACAACTATAAACCGGTTGCTCAATCCTGCCCCTGTCAATGCCGTCGTAGACCAAATAGATGTGAGGAATTTGCAATATTCTTTGAAAACATAAGAGCGACTGCAAAATTAGTACAAACATGTCGAATTTCACTACTGTTTCTGATCAGGAGCTATAAGAGCTTGTGAATGAAAGTAAGTCTTCCACGTGCTGTCTCGACCCGGTCACCCACCACATTTTTTAAGAATTGAAGAGTGAAGATTAACATGTCTCTTGAAGCTGGATGTTTTCCAGAATCCTTCAAAACTGCTGCTGAAAAAACTAAATTAGATATTAAATCCTAGCACTGAGACAGCACCCACCAAAGTTGTCAGCAATCTCAGGATTAGCACTGATGCCAACAAGATAAGTGCTTTGACACAATTGATCACGATATTCTTATTGAGCGCCTAAAGATCTGGGTTGGCCTCTCCGGGACTTTTGCTATTTAACAACTGGTTTGGCTGCAGTGGATGCAGACCAACTTTCTTAAATGGTGAGAAAACAGACATTTTTAGTTGGTCTACAAACAAACTTGGCAGTTTGGCCCCACAGGTTAAATCAGGACAAAAGCTCTTTGCATCAGAAATGCTCAAAACAACATGCTGTGTGTACGTGCCTGCATTCAATCAAACCCTCACTTATATTTCATTGCTTTATTCTAAACTGCCTATTTAATAGTCCAGTCAGTGTTTATAAAGGTGTTAACTAGTAGGTCGGGCTCTAATGTTAACAGATGCCAAACCCTATATAAGCTTTGATCACAGCCTTGTTGTTTTGATTAAGATTCATATCTGTCGTGACACAGATAAATGAACGGTGAACCTGCATTCTGACTGCTCAAGACCAGGAAAGCACAGTCCATGTGATAATGGTTCGAATGTCCTGCAATACTAAGCACACTTGCTAAACCAGCCACCTCTGCTTCATCTCTGCTGTCCTGAACGTCAACGGAACCACACCAGCTTTCATGGCGTCCATGATGTTTCACTAAAATGGACACTTGTGACAAAGCTAACCATTCACTTATCAATTTCTAGTAATTTAAACAAATTTAGAGTCTACAGACGTGCTAGCGGCCTTGTGACGCTGAACTAAGGCACAATGGTACTTTAAGCTAAATGCTAATGTCAACAATGCTAACATGTTGATACTTATCAGGTATAATTTTTACCATGTTCGTTTAACATTTTAGCATGATAACCATTGCTAACTAGCACTGAACACAAAGTACAGCTAAGGCTGATGAGAATGTCATTAGTTTTGCCCTGATGATGGCGCTAGATGAAAAGTTAAGGGATCGCCAAAGTTATTACAATTCATCCTCATTCGTGAGGGGGACATGAATGGCTGTACCAAATTTCATGGCAGTAGTTGTTAAGACATTTTACTCAAAACAACAAACGTCAACCTCATGGTGGCGCTATAGGAAAAGTCAGGGGATCACCAAAGCCATTAGGATACAACTATAACCGTCTGTACAAACTTTTGTACAAATCCGTCTCGATGTTCAAGATATTTCTCAAGATGTGAAACTTTCACACACTGGTGGCGCTAGAGGAAAAATCAGTCCACGATTGGACAGATGAATGTCTGCATTGAATTTCATGGCAATCCATCCAATAGTTGTTTAGATACCGTATTCAAGTCTGGACCAAAATGGTGGACCAACCGACCGACAAACTGAGCAACAGTTCGACATTGCCATCCATACAGCTGTGCTGCTAGCATGGCTAAAAACATTCAGGTAGTGTTTATTGTTGCTGAGATCAATTAAAATGACAAACAGGTTAACGAGCTGTAGCTAATTAAAGCCATAAATAACTTGCAAAAGGGCGAAATTTTGCACACTAACTAATGTCTAGTTAGCTCCTTGCAAACAGGTCTGAAATCAGCCAAAGACTGTTTGATAGAGACACTCTGTGATTGCAAGTTCACTGTTTTTGCAGCTCAAAGTGGAAGTCCAAAGTGGGAGGAGGTGAAGTGTTTTTTCCCCCCATTCTGTATTCCCATTTCAAATAGTTTCAAGTTTTAAATCATTTCAGCTCTCTTTCTTTCTGAGAAATAATGTTTTCTCCATCAGCTTGGCCAAAATACTAAAAATACCCATAAGCCTCGGTCGCCGTTGCTATGGAGAAGAAGTCAGAGGTGTAAATCAGAGCTGTGAATTTAAAACACTTTCAGTTTCTGCAGTTGTGAACAAAGTGCGGCGCCAGAATCTGAAAGCGAGTTCATTTAAGCTTCTTTAGATTCTGTAATCAGTTGTCTCAACAGAGTAATCTTTTGCTTTCACTCGCCGTTAGCAGCACATCGAACAGAATTGGCGAAATTCACCTTGGGAGCCTGAGTAAACTTCCCACCTTACGTTTTGTACGCAGGCTGTACACCTTCAACTTTTTAATCAAAGAACCAGATATTTTCTAAAGCAGTTGTTCATCTTTTGATGATTCAACTGGGAGAGATTCAAACACATACAAGCTTTGGAAGTGCTCCAGCTAAAAAAAAAAATTGTCCATGGAGAAAATGAGTGGGACTTTTAAGCAGGAACTCTAGTGAAATGATCTAGCTGATCACGTCATGTCATTGTCAGTAGTCAGAATCTCCCAGTTAAACTTTAAAGCATATCATATCAATAATTTAAACGTACCAACTTCATAGTTTTGCATCAGGTCCTCCAGTATTTAGAGGAAGTGGCTCATGAAAAATAAGACGTGGAAAAGAAAGTAGGTTATACCTGTTATTTCAGTGTGCCAGATACAATTAATCATCATTTAATGCCTTCTGCTATTCATCCCATTTTCATTTAGTTACTTACTGAGGTTGAAAGCTAGATAGTGGACTCGATAAGGGATTTAAAAGGATTCTGATTTGATGTTGGATTCATAACCAATCAAATGCTACTAAAAGAATATATTCCCTCAGATGAATTAAATGAATGTGCTATTTTGAAGTAAGCCCAGATCTGCCCAAAACCAATGATTAGTATTCTACTTTACAAATATACAGGGATATTATAATTATATTATATAACAATATAAAATAAAGCCCCTAAAAGCACAGGCAAATACATACTTATACACACACACACACAGTTACAATCCTTCTATTCAGATGTTAATTGAATGATGAAAGCCAACCGTCTCCTGAAATATTCAGAGGCTTCACACTGCAGTTCATTCTGACACACACACACACACACACACACACACACACACACACACACACACACACGCCCACACGTGCACACCAAATTTTATTTCAGCATTCCCCACTCCAGGCTATGTGAAGTTTTTCATCTCTGTGTGTGTAAATGTGTGTGTGTATCCCGAATGCTCTGTGACTCACAGAGGGGAGGGGGTCAGGGCATGAGGCAGCGCTCACAAGAACACGTGCATGCTCAATGACACTGTGCTAAACACACGCACATGCGCACAAACACAGAGCGACAATCCCCTGTTGTTGTCACATACTGAGGCGTCCTGAGCTGTCCTCTGCTGCTTTCTGTGGCTCCATCTGCCCTCACTGCTCCTAATCCAGCTCTCTCCACTGCACTAATCCACACACACACACACACACACACACACTCCTATAGCCGCGTAAACATGCACATGCACACGCAAACATCTCTGCTGGCAGAAAAAGATTGATACACCTTCACACACACACACACACACACACACACACACACACACACATACCTGTTCAATAATACAAACCCATCTGCTCACATGAGGATACACACACACACACACACACACACATGCAGATGGCACACACTCAAACCAGAGAGGCCTCTTCCAAAGCCTAATTACCTCCCCAGGTAGATGCTACTTTAACATTGTGCTTGCTACATCCCACACTACCTACACGGGGGTAACCATGGTGATGGCTATACCAAAGGTCATGGGGTCAGCTAAAGCAAAACCTCTCTTTCTGCTGATGGCATGAATGCACATGCAGCATGTTTTCGTATGAATAATGAGGAAGGAGAAAACCGGAAAGTTGGCCCGATAGCAGTGCTAAGTGAAAGGCATAAGGTCAGCAGATTTGATAGCTTTCTTTCTATCTGGAGTGTGAATGTGCACTGTGAATTCGAGGCCAATGCGACTTATAGCTTTTAGAGGTAGGGCAAGTGAAATTCAGCACGCCAACATAAGAACATTGAGGTATGCAACGACTGTTCTCAGCCAGAACTGAGGCAGAGTTGGAAAAGATATTCAGAGCAACAACCTGAAACGTGCCTTGGCTTACTAATTAAACACAAGCAACAACAACAGCCCTTCACACACACACACACACACACACACACACACACACACACACACACACATCACTTTCCAACTGCAGTCTTTTATACCATCTTCTGGATAAGAGCATACAATACATCATCAATATTATCAGCTATAATAATACTGTGTAGTTTCACATGAAGTTTTAGTAATTACCGAGGAACTGTCAGGGCCCAAGATACATCAAAATCCAATTTTGTTAAAAGTATTATTTCACATTTATATCAACTTTATATTACCCAAATCATTTCTCATAAACGTTACAGTGTATATCTAAGTCTATCTAACTAACCTTCCCAGCACCACTTCAATTTGGGCTGCATTTGAAAAATCAAGCACAGAAAAGAGCAAATTACCCCTTTGTTATGCCGTATCATTTAACTTTGACAAAGCACTAGGTACAAAACATGTGAGGGGGCTCCGTGATTGGCGGTCCCTCTACAATTTTTAGATTGGCCTTGATAGTACAACTACACTAATTCTCGAGTCATAATAAAACTAACCGACCAAATGTCACTGAGAGGGATAATTTTATCAATAAAATAGTGACAATTCCCATCAGCTAGCAAGAAATCCGAAGGGCGAGGGCGAGGGCGTCAGCACGCTAGTTTTTGGTAGCATGTCTACTTGTACTGTAGAGGAGGGGAAGAAGCAAAACTCTGTGCAGCAAAGAGCAAAATGCAGTAAAGCTTGCTGATCAACCCGCTGCATTATTCTTTCACCTCTATTCCGTTTTTAGAACAACGCAAAAATCTAATTTATAATAATTTTCTTTTTTTTTTATAAAAACGATGATCATGAGAAATTAACTGGAGACCTGTAGCAAACTAACATCCCTCCAAAATGTAACATTTAACCGTTTAACGTGACATCGAGTCATCAAAACACCACTGGCATGAAACGTGACATCACTGTATGAAATCAAATGTGACATTATGAAATGCAACTTGTCATGATATAAAAGTGTTACTGGGGAAAATGCCATTATGAAACAAAAACAGACTTTTGAAAAAGGGCATTTTGAAATGAAAATATCTATTATGAAATCAGAAAGAAGTCCCATAAAACTCTTTTTTTTTTTAAATTGTTAATATGGAAAAATAGAATGATGAAAGAAAATTCCATAGTAATAAGTTGAGCTGTAATAATTTCTTCAGCCATTTCACAAATTACTATTTTATTTATACATTTTACACAATTTATTCATGTGATGTGGGATTTCACTTGCTCTGTGTTTGTGTTCGCTTCTTCGTCGGCTCTGAACTCAGTCTCTGTGAATTTATTTAATGAAGCGATGAGGGCCGCCCGTGTGTGTGTGTGTGTGTGTGTGTGTGACTGCACGTGCCGGAGAAACGGAGAGAGCACAGATGGCAGCGTGACGGATTGTTCTGCCTTCCCTTTTACCTCTCCCAAAATAAACTAAACACTCCATCCAACCAGACAACATCCTTTTCTTTGATTATTTATATAGCCTATGCTGCACATCCACTCATCTGTTATTAATCATTCGTTCATTTTTTATTCTCCCTTTCATTAAAGCTTCAAGTCACGGAGAAATGTATGTAGACCTCTGTGCATCCTTGCATTGACTTTCTTCTCTCTGTAATATACAAAATGTCATCCAGCTGTGTGATGTGGTGAAGTGCTTGTGTCCGGACTGCATCAGTGTTTACTTTCATCCATCCATCCATCCGTCCATCCATCCATCCGTCCATCTGTCTGTGCCTGCAGCTATTCTTTCATCTGTCACTTCTGTCAAATCCACAGTTAATCTCTACTTTCCTTTCATGTTCACATCAAAGATGGACACACACACACACATGCGGTTGTACAATCCATCACATTTCTGTCAACACACACACACACACACACACACACACACACTCACTCACTCACTCACTCACTCACTCACTCACTCCGTCTCACCCTCTCTCTTCTCCCTCTGATGAGTTGCTATCCTGCTTGGTGGACATTGGCTCCATGAAGCCTCAGTCCCGTCCAGCAGCCAATCACAGGACAACGAGGCGGACCTCGACCTCGCCAGCCTGCTCAGCATTCGCCGGCGGCCCCTTCAATAGGCAGCCATCGGAGAATCTGGGTGGCGATTGGCTGGGAGGTGCGCGGTGGGCGGGACATCAGTGGAAGCAAAACAAGGCTGGAGGGGCAGAGAGAGAAGACACAGTAAGAAACAGACACACTGTGACGTTAACATTTGTACAATTAAATGTTACGTTACATTTTAGATACACACTCTTAGCATTACTGTTATTATATAACATTACAGATGTAGTTTCTTTGCTCACCATGTAAATATGCCATGTAAAGCTTGTATGTTTACATGCAACAAAGAAAATATTTCAGGTTTTTAAACATTTTCTACTTCAAAATCCCAAGATTCTTTGCCAGATTGTATTTTTAGACATTTTGTTTGTGTTCAGTATAGTACTGAATGTTCATCTAATTATGTAATCACAAGGTTGGATTTAATGTTGAAGGGAGGGCTAGTCCTTTAAGAGGAAAGGAAACCCTTTTAGGGCTGCAACTAATGATTATTTTCATTATCAGTTAATCTGCAGATTATTTTCTCGATTAACTGATAAAACGCTTGGTCTGTAAAACGTATGAAAATAGAGAGAAATGTCCATAACAACTTCCTTAAGCCTAACGTGACACATTCAAATGTCGTTTTGTCAGCCAACAAATCCAAAAGATACGCAGTTTACGATGATATAAAACAGAAAAGCAGCAAACTTGGAGAACAGTGGAGAAGCTGTAACCAGTGAATGAATGACTTAAACGATTAATCGATCATTTCATGTTTTTTTTTTCCATTCTCCAATTTTGCGAAGGCGCCATTTGGCGGAGATAAAGACACTCACAGCAGTGCTTTCATTGTGGGATTTCACAGTGGGACTAAAATAATATGACATGTGTTTAATACAGTATGTGCTCATACACCACAACTCTATTTTACCATGTTTTTAAACTGATATAAAACATTTTATTTGCTTTTCAGATTGTGTTTTGTGGTTTCAGTGTTCCAGTTTATGCATGACTATAAGAACAAGAGTCGACAGCCATGCTAGCTGGTCTGTAAACACATGCATTTATGTCCCAATTAATTCTTTATTTCTTTATTTCTACATTTCTTTATTTATTTCTTCATTTAAGAATTTCCATATATATTTAATCTTTTATTTATTAAATGCCATATTTAATTATTTATGCAATGATTTTATCAATTATCTATGTATTTCTTTCTTTATTTAAAGATTAAAAAATGTTCATCCTCCATACGTCTGACCTAGAGGCAAAACTGGCCAGCTCAGCGGGAACACAAACCCGACAGGCTTACATTTTTACAAACTGCTGTTGAGGAGCATAAAGAGGCCCAAACGGTTTAGTTCAGTTTGTGAACAGGCTTGCAAATTTAACAAACAAGACTTTTGGAGTTAATTTATTAAAGGACGCGAATGTCTTGACTACATTTTTAGACAGTGAATAGACAGTAATCTGCTATGAAGGAATATATTCAGTTTGGACTGAAATGTTTTAACACAGTAAGGACAGAAATCTGATCATCTTCAACTTAAAGGTACAGCAGATCCTTTGAGCCTTTTCATTGGGAAGTCTGTATCAAACATGTAACGAGGAAATTAAACTTAAAATTAGGCTTGTCTGCTTTCACAATACAGCCTCTGTGTTCACTGTGGCCTGTTCACCGCTACAGTCCTGCATCTATTAGAGGAAACAGAGTCCAGGCAAATCTAATTTACTATAAGCTACTTACAAGTCCTCTGACAGGAATTCAGGGTAAATTGCACTCCACAATTTTCATGGGTGTTTTTTTCAGCTTTTTATTCCCCCTTTGTGGCAAAAGATCACAGCTACAATTAGAGCGTGCAGATAAACAGTAATGAATGAATGCATCATGAAATGTAAAAAAGGTAACAAAGACAAATATAATTCTCTGTCTTGCCAGGCAGGCACTCTAACACATGCAAACCACATGCTTTCAAGCTTGAGAAGGTTGCTTTTCTCTTCACGGACAAATTAAACTGAAGTCAAGAAGTCTGAGTGCAAAACACACAACCATGATGCTTTTTAACGAGATATGAAGTTGTGTGGGTTTTTTTTTTTATGTTTTTAGCCAGCTAGCTAGTCTTTGTTTGTTTACAAGAAAACTCCCTGTGGGCACCTTTAAGAGAAAAGCATCTTCTTCAAGCATGTACACTCTATGTATACCTATTAAATGGAGGCAAACAGTAATGGCTGTGCAAGCCAATACAAAGCTTCATATACTGTAGTGCTAAAATGTGTAAATTGTCAAACATCAAATGAAAACGTTACCAGGGAACTTTGAAGTATGTCCTTTATTAAACATCTCAGAGTTGTTCATCAGCCTTTTTTCACCAACAGCCATTCAATGTATTTGCATTCTTTAACTGCCTCTTTATATAGGAATTTTCATTGTCTGCCATTACCTCATGGGACAGAAATTGCGTACCCACAAACAAGGGTTTCACAGGAAACAATAAATGTATGGACATAATGCGGTAGAGGACGTTTGATGCATGCTCCGACGTCCTCGTTTCTGAAATCGACTCCGAATCTAAGGGAACAACAGTCTGAGCTTCTTCTGGTAGGCTGAATGTTTTGGCTCTTACTCGACAGGCTTCTCTGGTGATGTTCTTCCAAAGTTTGACAAAGTCATCAAAGAGAATGCACTCCTGGTAATTAATCATCATTAACTGTGTCATGTTTCTATGACTACAGGGTTCAGAGTGGATTATCCTGCCAACACCATGGACACTTGCCAGAGATTAAAATATTACTGTCTATTCATAGTTTGGGGCAACACTCGAGCTACTGTATGACAGAAATGTGTCAGAAGAAGAATCCTTTAAATGTGTCAACTCACTATCACTATTGCTTTCAATAACCCTATACTAATAATACAAGACCTGTCACTTTTCATGTATGAATAAAACCACAAATCCCTCACGTGTTTTGCCCCGCCTCAGCTGTATACATGTTAGCATGCGGGGAGCCGAAAGTGCCAGATGGTGGCACCAGAGTCACCGGGGCTGGTTGTAACTGTGACCTGAGCTGGCCTGGCTTGCTGCTGGCTTTTAGAGGGTGTTCTCACATCATTCAGCATCACCGCTGGAATATAGCTTCTTATGAAGAGTGGCCGATTCCCTTAAGTTTGATTTATATACTTAGCAAAAATACTTGTCTAAATATATACACAAGAATTTGCATGCATACTTGCACTTAAGACAACTATGCATGTGCATTAGTCACACTGCTACGGTTCAGAATCAATGTTCAAAATGATGAATGTAATGCACATAATGCTGTTTTAGCCTGCAAGGAGCGCCGGATGAGTCATTAGGGTCAATATGTGAGGTCACTCGCCAATCACAGAGTATTACCCTTACTAACTAAACTTTCTGGAACATTTTGTATTGTCATGAGTTTCAACCCAAAGCTTCTGTGGTCCTTAGTATGTGTAAACAAATGTTAAATATCATTGGTATGACATTATTATAGTTTGACAACAGTTTCTTTCTATTATTTATACAATAGTCAACAGCTACTATGTAAAGCATCTGGGATAGAATATAACAGGAAATTGCAGAACACATCTAGCTGTTCATTGTAGGGCTGCTACTGCCGATTATTTTCATTATTGATTAACCTGCCGATTATTTTCTTATATAATCTATAGCTCATGTAAAAAATGTCAGGAAACTGTGAGTAAACTGTCCATCATAACTTCCTGAAGTCCAACGTGATGTCTTTAAATGCCCCGTTTTGTCCGACCAACACTCCAAAACCCAAAGATATTTAATTTGCAATAGGGAAAAAAAAAAAAATGCAATTCTTCACATTTGAGCAGATGGAACCAGAGAGTGTTTGTCATTTTTGCTTTAAAAAAAAACAACTTAAACGTTGAATCAATGATCCAAATAAATGCCGATTCATTTACAGTCGACGGACTAATCCATTAATTGCCTAATCATTTCAGCTCTAGTTCATTGCAATAAAGGACAATGTCACCCAGGGCTGCAACTAACAATCATTTTCACTCTTGATTACTCTGTCGATTATATTTATGATTCATTGATTAACCTTTTAGTCTTTAAAATACCAGAAAAGAGTGAAAAATGTCTAGCACGGCTTCCCTAAGTCTTCAAAGTCCGAAACCAAAGATATTTAATTTAACGATGTAAAAACAGAGAAGCTGCAAACCTTCACATTTAAGAAGGCTTGACAAGAATATTTGGTGTTTTTGCTTAATAAATGACCTAAATGATTAACTGGTTATGAAAACTGTTGGTAATTAGCTTTCTGTTAATGGACTAATCAATTAATTGTGAGTGCTAATGCCTCCCAGAGCAACTCTAACGCTCTTTTATGTGTTTTTAATAGTTTCTGGATGACAGTGGAGTTCTATGGCAGAGGTATGAGCTACATGAGGCTACACAGACAATACTTTAAAGTCTTTGTTTTGGGTCTTTTTATGGGACTGGTTGATAATGATGAAAAAGAATAAATAACGCCTTATCTCTTATAACAGACTATCTGCCAGTGTCATTTTCCGCCACTATTTTTTTTAAGACGCTTTTAATGCTGCCTGGCATCAAACCCAATGAAAACAAAGAAAGCTGAGCAGCCGAGCTCCACTTCTCCAGATGTGACAGTAGATGGCATCAGAGTGTGTGAGATCAGATAGACCATGTACACACACATCCCACACCAACAAGAAAAAAAGATTTGATCTCCACTTGTGACAATTACTATCAGTTTTAGATGGTGTGCTTCCAGGACCTCAAAGCTGTATTCTCTCCAAGCTGTTTTCAGATCAGGATTTGGTGCTAATGCAAACAAATAGAATAATAAGTCTGTGAGAGAATAAGTAATAAGTTACAAAATTATTTATAAATATTGC
The DNA here is from genome assembly GCF_020085105.1 of Siniperca chuatsi. NCBI lineage: Eukaryota > Metazoa > Chordata > Actinopteri > Centrarchiformes > Sinipercidae > Siniperca > Siniperca chuatsi. The sequence continues at coordinate 19,642,532 of NC_058062.1, forward strand.
TTTGGAGGTTTTCTTGCAAAAGAATCCCAAGACTGCATTAGCTTCTGAACGACTTTGCTGAATATTCGTTTAGGTGGCTCAGTGAGCATGTAAGCAGTTTAAAGGAAGTGTACGAAATGGGAAAAAATTACCTATAGACTGAAACTAAATCATCTCTTTATCATTTACTCACCTTTTATGTCTTTTTTAATGAATTTCTCATTTTGCTCTTCTACACAACAAATTAAGGAGAGTTACATTTCTGGTGTTTGATGAGAACTTCTTAAATCTCCTTCTGTATGGAGTTCATTTGACTTTTGAGTCACTAGTGTCAGACTTTGAAATCCCCTGGTTTATGCTAAGCTAACCACCTTACACCTATTCATACAGGGTGCAGCTGACTTTGCAAGGTTGCAGGAAGAAGTTCCACAGAGCGATGAATTCAACGGACTAATTGCAGGATTTTTATGTTAATGTCTCTAAACTTATGAACTGTAATGTACTAGACTTGAGACAAACAGAATTTGAACATCTGTAATACAGATAGTGCCACGATATTAATGTGCTGCATGTTTTAATAAAATGTTGTGAAACAGAACAATTCTCTTTCTTTTAGCACAGTTTACTGTGTGTGCACTGTTTATTGCATTAGATATGATTATTGAGATATTTATATTTAACCATATTTACAGTGTTCACGGAGGGAGCAGCTGTGCAGTTAACAATGACACTGTGAGGGAGTTCCTGTTGCAACACATTAGTGTTGAGGAGTGTTATATTCTAACCACACAAAGAGTCAAAAATGACTGTATTACAGTGTTAAAAACACACACAGAATTAGCACTCAGTGGTGTGGACCTTATCTCGGATAGTGTTCATTTGTGTTTCCTGATTTTGCTGTGTATCTTTTAATTTTATTTTACTTTTTTAATTTTATTCCTGCAACTACGACTTCATTTTTGCGAACTGCTTTAATTAAAAATTTACGTTAATTAAAGTTGGAAAAACAAGGAAAATCCATTTATTTCGGGAAGCCATGAAATAAAAAGATTAACTTTTAACCAAGCCTATTCAACCCTGTTACACACACACACACACACACACACACACACAAACTTGGTGTAAACATCATATGGGGCCATGGTTCAGTGATGACAGACATACAGATCAATGTACTGCGCATTAACTACAGACAGATCAGTGTGTACACTCCACTGTGTACATACTGTACCAGTCTGTCTGGAAACAGGACTTGGCAATAAGGAGATCATACAGGGATATTACAAAACACACACACACACACTTAGTTGCAGCCTACTTAACCATTAAACACACACAAATACCTCAGTCTTTGTGAAACACATATTTTCTTCAACACACAAAGTCAAAGCCACAGACACAAACTATGTGCAGCTGAACACACACACACACACACACACACACACTCCTCTCTAGTCTGTATCAGAGTAGGGAGGCCTTGGATGACGTCCAAGCTGATTAGATGGAGAGAAGCAGCAGCCCAGCATGATCAAAGATGACTGTCTGTTTCCCTCCCTCTGCAGCTCCAGCCCTTTCCCTCACTTTCTCCCACTATATCACTCACCCTTTCTCTGTAATCACTCCAGCAAAATCTGCACAGAAACAGTCAGCACACACAAAAACAGGTTTAGTAGACCAAAAGGAAAGCTGGAAAACACTGATCGTGTTTCTCATTTCAGACAACTGAATTGCAGCATTCCCCGGGGGGGCTTCCATAAATAAGTGCATGTTCTTGGTAAAATTCACAACACAATTATTCTTTTATTCGATAAGCAGGACTTTTTTTTTGCCAAGAAAGCCAAACATTTCTAATATTACCGCACACTACCCAAAGTCAAAAGGCAAAGAAAGTGTGTAAAGGAAAAGAAATCAAAGCGTTTTCACGCTTGTTTCCATTGCAAACCTCCAATTTATTTGCAAAACAAGCTCACCTCAAGGTCCATTGAGTAGCTCTTCCGAAGCTTTCATTCATATCACATGATCTTCATAAGCAGACTGAGTTTGCCCAATTGTCATGACATTGTAAATGTTCAGATTTACATTTTCAGAGCACCTTAAATACTACAAGTTGAGATGTTCATATTTGATTCATGTGATATGATCAAAAGCTCCAGAACAGCTACTAAATGGCCTTTAAGCTGAGAATGTTTTGTTAAGTGCTGTTCCCAAGGTCGAGAATGAACTTTGCATTGTCCAATGTATTGTCTTCTATTACCTCATCTTTTAAGGGTGCAAAACACTGAAAAATATGGCATTCTGTCAAAATATAATAGATGTTTCTTACGTTTTGAAAAGGCACAATGTACTGGAATACTGTTCAAATACAACTGACTAAAACAACAAAAGGGAAGTTTGCTCTTGCAGCTGCCAATTCTGAAGGAAAACACTGATCCAGAGTCTGCAGCTATCTGAAGGTTAGCATTCTAACAGCTGACATTTGGAGGCTTTACAGTTCACTGAGTGTATGTTAAACACGGGTGGCCTTGGATGATCCATGATATGACTGGAGATGTATACAGTCCATATTAGCTGATGTGTATCTTGGCTGAAGATGTTATGCAGAACCGCATCGGCTGCCGCATCTCTGGAGCTAAAATCTGACAGATCAGCAAGCTGCGACGGGCTGGAGGCTAGAGGGCAAAGCCAGGGTAAAACGATTAGGATGTTCAGTGCAAACGAGTTAATGACTGTTTGGAAGTCCCAGCCTGTTTCTTTAACCACATCACACAGTACATGGAAGTACTTGGTATGATTTGTCTTAGCCTGCTTGGGTGCAGTGTTGAGCAGGCTTATTTCACAAGCTACAACTTGCTTCAAACTGAAACAAGATACAAGTCTACAGCCATGCTGACATCTCTGTGAGGCTGCACAGTGGTGCTTCGAGCTAAACGCTAACTTCAGCATGCTAACCACATCCATGATGCCACCATGCTCACAGTGACAATTCTGACATGCTCATGCAAAGCAGGTGTTAATTCTTTTTTACCATGATCACCATCTTAGTTCAGTGTTTTAGCATGCTAACATTTCATCATCCTAAGATGAACATGAATGTCTGTACCTAATGTCATGGCAATCCATCCGATAGTTGTTGAGACATTACACTTAAGACCACAAAAGTGGCGCTAGTTATGGTGGCGCTAGAGTTTTCCAAGATACATTGTCTGGGAACCATAAAGGTCTATACAAACTTTGGTGCCAATCCATCAAGTAGATGTTTTTATGGCAATCCATCCAAAAGCTGTCAAGGCATATCACTAAAATCCAAAAATGCAAACCTGCTGGTGGCGCTAGAAGAAAATTCAGGTTCTGTAAACTCTGTTAAAATTTGCGGTACATTTGCATAGAAACCTGGCTATTGCCATCTTGCCAGCGGCATGGCTAAAAACAACAATGACTGGCAGTAAAGTAAGATGTAGGTAGACTGCGACTGTCTGCCCTCCCTGCACATCCACACATGGTGAAACTACCGCTTAGCTTTTTTTGAACCCTTGGCTGTTTTTGTTTTCACTCCCTTGATTTACAGGCTTACAGGCACAGTCACTGTCTGAGCTAGTGTCATATATTGTTATTTTCAGGATAAGTGTAGGGTGGTTAGGTTTCTCTCAGGATACTCAGAAATGCCATCAATTGGTATGTGAGTAGTACTCCAGGGCGACATTCTGAGCCTCAGTGCTGTCAAAAATGTCCTTTTGACATAATAAATGTTGGCACAACCATTCCCATGATGTGGTGATGAAACAGGAAATAGTAGTTTGACAAGACAATCTCAACTTAAGGTCCACTTACTGGCCCTTTCTAGAGCTTCAAACAGCCTCACACAGTCAGCAGATGGAGTTGTCATGTTGATATACGAGCTCAGCAGTTGTTATGATTTCATCCACTGCAACGTTAAGACTTCATACCAGTGTTTGCTTAAAAGTTAAAGCTGCACTAATCAATATTTTTACATTAACAATGGATCAAATGACCATGTGTAATGTAAAAGGGGCCACTTGTAGTGATGAACCCATAGAGAATTATCACCCGACTCTGCAATTAACCTCAACTCTACGAATGTTTTAGCGTCTTTTGGCTCACGGTTTTGGTTTTTATGGCCCGAAACTTTAGTGTTTGGTTCACTCTCACCGCTCTCATCAGTATCCTTTTTAGCATCTGCAGCCAGCTGTCTTCAGCAAAAAAAAAAAAAAAAGCTCTGATAAATCCACTGTACACTAGCTGCTCAGCACCAAACAGCAGACAGACACAGTTAGCAATTAGCTGGTCAACAGAGTGGAGCACTTTGCTAAAGAGCCAGATATTTCCCTCAGGACTTGGTAGAGACCAAAAGGAGAGTGAATTTTGGACTTACACTCATCAGGTGGACAGAAACACAACTCTAAATGAATGCTACTGTTGCTCTGAATTTGCTGGATGTGTAAATAGGCAACTGTTTGCTAATATGTTCAACTTCATAAGGTGATGTCAATGTTGTGTTTACGGCGTTAAAGGTCATTCTTGACCTTGGACATAGTAGTGTGACAAAACAATCATAACTAAAGGTCGACATGGTGGCCCTTTCCGACGCTTTCAACTGTATCGCACAGTCTTTATTGGATCTGAAGTTATTAAACGTGAATATATAGATCAAAGATTTTCAATGGAGATCAAAGTTACAGCTATCACTGGAAAGTGGATTCCAGAAGTACGTATATGATGTCTGTGCAATTTCTACCCAAGCAAGCAATAGAATGGAACATTGTCCTGAAATCCAGACAGCCCAGACAGAGAAGATCAAGTGTTTGAATGTCATTTTGGAATTATTACTGCTGTCAACCTTTTTATTCCTCCCCTCGTCTCCTCCCGCTCTCCCTTCACCTGATGGACTTAACAGTCCCTCTGACATTTTGTTTAAAGACAAAGTTCCTTCTTCTGCCAAACTGCTCTGTGCATGTGGTGAAACAGTTAGTCTAAATTTACTTATTAATATTTCAAACTGACATTTAAATGGAAAAAGGGGGAAACCTAATTACATATCCATGCCTTCCCTCCTCATTTCAGCCTCTTTCCCCTTCCTCATCTCTTTCCTCTTTATTTTTGCCCTCGTTCTTTCCAATCCCCATTTCACTCTGTGCCAGCGCCATCGTGTCCTCCTCCGTTCCTCCCTCGCTCCACTTTCATTCTTTTATTTACAGCAATCATCTGCTCTGTGCGTTCATTGTTTTCCCCGCTCTCATTGACTATGTATGGCTACCATTTCTCTGCCAGAGACCATAATTACCGACTGATATGTGTGTGTGTGTGTGTGTGTGTGTGTGTGGGTGCTTGCATGTGCACATTCATTAGCGCATTTCTCAGCAAGTGTGCATATATAAGTGCATTTATGTGACTTTGTGTCTGTGGGAGTCAACACAACTGTGTATGTACTAATGAGTTAGCACACGTGCATATCCCTATGGGGGTGTGTGTGTGTGTGTGTGTGTGTGCCCTTTAGTTGGCATGTGGGTGTGCACATGCGTGTGTGTGTGTGTGTGTGTGTGTGTGAGGGAGCACTGTCTAACTGCCTATCACTTTGGCGCTATGAAAACTTGTCTCTCCTCTTTCTTCTGTGCATTAATGTCCATTTTGTATCTTCCTCCTGTCAAGCTGAAACTCCCTTCTCCCCCCCTTTCCCCCCCCTTCATCTCTGTTCTATCTACAGTAGACTTGTGACAAACAGTATTTTAATGTACATGTGTGGGTGACAGGTGATGGGCGGACAATAGAAGAGCTACTGTATGGTAAATGTGACATTTTGTGAGCAATTAAATGTGATTTTAATGTATTTCTGTAACAACAGCTGAAAGGAATACATCAGCTTCATGAATACGAAATAAAGAAGAAAAATGGGAATCCATGAGAAAATGAGAATGGAAGAGATTACCACTAAGCAAGTGAGGGCAATATTTTAGGCTTTTTTTTTTTTTTAAACTGGGCAATATTACTTGGAAATGTTGATTTTGTGCGATATTTATCCAACTGAGTGTTTGAGCAGATAGTAAAATAATGGTTAAACAGCAACAGCCTGTTTTAGCTGTTTAACACGCAATTTAAAAAATTGCTTTCAAACTGACACACACACACACACACACACACACACACACACCACCGCCGATCCCACCCGCCCCCCACGGTACCCCACGACCATCACATATCGCAAAACTGTTTTTACACTTGAGGTTGAAAAGTTTGTGTATCGATAAAAGCGAAATGCGACAACGTGCAAAGGAAACGGATGAAGCGAATAAATCATGACGTGCACGAAGCCTGTGACTTAAACGTCACTGGTCGAAAAAGACGACAAAAAAAAAAATCTGAATCTGTATGGAGCGACGAGGAGACTGTAACGTTCTTCAAATTAATACATGAAATAAACATAAATACAATATTTTCATGTACTTTTCGTTCTTTTGAGGTTTGACTTTTAACTACGTCATCTCGTTGTGCCCTCTTCTTCTGCAGTGTTTTAATGGCACCCGACTGGAGAATTAGCGCCAGCAGCTGTTTATCTCGATGAACCAACTCCTAATAACAGTAGTGGATGGAACAGTAGCGTTAAATTGTATTTTCTTAACAGATTTTCTGGAAATTCAGTTAACATTTGCTTTACATTTGGATGGAAGCTTGGCTAATAACTGCTGGTACCTGCTTGCATTTCACTCGCACGACCCAAAGTGTCTTTTTTTTTACTGGCCAAAACTGAAAGTGTGCCGCTGACACAGCCACTGTGTGTCAGTGGATTTAGTGTTAAATTACTCTTTAAGCTGACACTTAACACTCTCAGGACACACAACTGTTGATGGACACACACACAAGCTGTAGAGGGCACTGACCCTGTTCCTGATTCGAATTGGAGCCGTCCAGATGCAGTGAACCTCAACCATCTGCTCATCTACACAGATTAAAAAAAGAATTATTTAACATGATGTTGCAGTTATTCCAGCAGCTTTATAGAGAGACTTCAGTTGTTTTAAACACAAGGTTCTGGGATAGCCCGTCATCATATAGCAAACCTAACTGAGTGTAACACTGTTGCGCTTTTACTGGGCTCTATTACCGATTATTTGCATTATCCATTAATCTGCCGATTGATCGTTTAGTGTATAAAATGTCAAGCCTTTTTGTGTCCAAACAGTCCAAAACCGGAACTTATTCAATTTACATTGATATAAAACTGAGAAAATGAGCAAATCCTGCATGTGAGAAGCTAACACTAGCAAATGTTTGGCACTTTTTCTTGATATGACTTTAATCAATTATTAAAATAGTCAGAAATCTTGAAGTGAACGGCAAGAAAGGTATCTTTATCAATTTTGATAATCAATGAATTGTTTCAGTTTCTTAGCCAGATATTCTCTGGTAGGTGGCAGCTTCTCAAATGTGAGGATTTGCTGCTTGTCTGTGTTTTATATCATCATAAACTGATTATGTTTTGATTTCGGACTGTTCTTACAAAAATGCCACTTTGGGCTCTGAGCACATTCAATTGTCATTTTTCATCATTGTCACTATTTTTTGACATTTCATAGACCAGCGGTCTTTAAAGTCTGACAACGTGGGTCCCCCCTCAGACAAAGATAATCATGCTGTAAGTACAGTGGGCTAACTTAAAATCGTTTTAGCCTATATTTGTTTACATTTTGGCAAATATATATCGCTAATACACCGAATTAGCTATTAGTAGTTCCTGTTTGCAATGTACCCGTGGATGTACAGACAACTATCTGAAGAAAACGTGATGATTGACAGGCAAGTTCTGAAGGGGCGTCTTTTCTCTATGATTTCTAAGCGCATTCATGGATGTTTATTTGTGATGGACAGAGATAATGATATCCTCAGAAAGTGTAGGCCACAGTGAATCTACAAACATGTGTTTTATGTCTGTGTGTTCAGATTTGTCTGAGAGACGACTCAGAGGAGGAGTATGATTTTTGACACAAACTGCGGAAATCGGGCGCTAAGGGTTTTAAAGAACCTTAATTGCCTCCATGCCTCTCTGCTGACCATGTTGGTAAAATGGCCAAATCAACGGAGCAGACTGCAATAACTAACTTCCTGCTGTTTTTTTTAGAACACCAGCATGCACCTGTCCCTTTCACCATAGTCTTTGCCTCACGTCTCTCCCTCCGTGTCCCCTCTTCATCTCTCCCACTTCCCCCTGGGGAGGCGTGCCTCACAGTTTGAAAACCTCTGTCATAGACTTTTTTTTTTTTTTTTCCCGTTAGTAGCAGCTCTACTTTAATACTTTTATTAAATTATTATGGTGTATTCAAATTTCACGTGTGACCCAAAATGTGCCATTTTAGGTTTTATTTTTACACATTTTCAAATGCTGAAAACTGTATTCTTCATAGATTGTATAAAAAACATCAACATTTGATAGAGCATGAAAACTGTAAATAATCCATAGCTGCAGGTCTAATTCAGAAATGAAAGTGATTTTGACTAATGTAGTTGCAAAGGGAGATTTATTCCTGCACATCCAGTGGCCTGAGGCATTACTAGGGCATAGATGAAACGCCTGTCCAGATGCCCTGTGTGTTGAACACACTGAACGTTTCACTTTTTCATTAGGAGTTCTAGCGTTTGACAAAGTACAAGGCTGTAACGTACACAAGGAGGAATGTGGGGAGGCAATAACAGCCATATTTGCATATAACAATAAAGAAACTATCATATAAAGACACAATTAGTCTTTAACTTAATGATACAAACAAGCTCACACACACTGAGGCAACATAAAAGCAAAGACTGACCTTCTGAAATCAAAGCTCTATAGCTTTCTCTCCCTTCTGTCTCCATTTCCCTGCAGTCTCTCATCCTCTACCTCTCCTTTGTTTCACTCCCCTCCATGCTCCCTGTTCTTTCCCTCTCTAATGATGCCAGTGTGAGGGTTGCCAAGAATGTAAGACTGCCATGGTTGACCTTCCTTTCGCCTCTCCTCTCTGTTTATGTGGATGTGTTAGAGTGACTGCACTCCCCCTCATCTCTCTGTCCACTGTTGTTGTTATTCATTCAGCAGAAGCTGCGGCCCTGCTGCAGCTGCATAACTGACCCTGCTGCTGGAAACATGTAGGAACAATCATAATCTGATACCCAGTGTTGTTGCCCAAGCAAAAACAAAAACAGGGCTGACTATGGAATTATAACTAATTCAAGTGCATTGCTCATTTTTTCCTGCTGCACTTTTACAGTTTCAGTTTGCTTTACTTACTAAAATCTCTCTAAACAGTGTTGTTTCAGTGTCCATCCACCAAAGCCCAGACGAGAGAAGCTCTAAGTTAAAATGCTGATGTTCATTCATGTTGCCTTCACTTGTTACAGCACGTTCACAGCAATATTAAGCCTCATGGTAGCCTCGTTTTTGCCCTGGGTTTTGCCTCTCAGGCCACATAGTGGCTGCCCCAACTCTGTGATTGGTGGAGCTTGTTGGGGCTGTACGCAGATTGACAGGCGGACAGTATTTGGAACTCAAAGAACTATTCGCCCTCCTCTGTGTGTTTCTGGGGAAAAATGAATCAACATTTTGATTATACAGGTGTCAATGGGCCTCATGCAAGAACCACTTATACAAACTGATTCATTCTTAAGTGGCACGTATGAGTGATTCAGGCAAACTTGTTGTGTTCACCAATTGTCTCATATTTAGACTTTTCTTTTAGGTACAAACAAAACTCATGAGTGGTCCAGACCTGTCGCATGAGTCATGTACATGTATAGTCATCCTTTCTTCACACGGGAACAAACACTTGTTTGACTTAAAAATCCTAATGCCTTCGTCTGAATGAATTAGGAGTTTAAATAAGTGACAGAAATCAACTAAAGTAAAAATACAAACCTAAACCTTAATGCAAAATTAATATTCTGTTCACCATTTCAATCATCACGGCTCATCATCATGAAAGACTAGAAAGGTGCTATACAAGTACAGTCCATTTACCATAGCCGTGCTTCAGGATTTCATGCGCCGTGTTGTGCGTCCCGTCCAATGTCCGGTGTTGGGATTCGACTGAGATCTCGTGTTGGCTTTAAGCAAGATTTCATCTCAATATTACATCTAGGTGTGAATTAACGGCTGTGTCGGCTTCTTTGTTTCTAAGTCTCTTAATGAAGGTTTTGGCCTTTCTAGGTAGGCCTGTCTTTAATATGAAGAAGAAGAAAGTAGAGGAAAACGTGTTCGCTGGTGCTGGCTAAGCATTTTGTTTTTGTGAGAAGTTCGAGAACCCACATTTTTACAAATGGAGGATCATCCTTATTATTTAACGCAAGCAGAAGAAGAATCCTCATCGTCAACGAAGCGGAAACATGTAGAAGCAAAACAAAATCGGGACAGGAGACGGCACACAACAAGGATAAACATTGGTGTGGCCAGTCCCAAATGGAAATCGCTGACGAGGGACAAATGTTTTCAGAGTGAGGCAGAACTTCTTCTTCTGCTGGACAGGAAATGTACTCTACCATGTAATTTGCTGTTATAGTTTTAGCTAACGTTACAACTTGCCCATGGACATAGTAACCCAATATCAACCAATATCTAATTGCAATCAGGATTGTAATTTTGCATGTATGCACCAAAACTAGAATTTATCTGCTGCAGGAGTTCACCGTGCTCCTTCCAACAATAAATAGCTGAATCAAGGTGCTTCTCGGGCAGGGCCACAGGACTAAAGAGCTGGAGCACATCGATAAACTCACAGCTCTTAGTGTTCGAACAGACAAACGTTTCGACAGCTTATTCAGTCTTGAATCAAGTCGAGTTGACTGATGAAGACCGATTAAGCCGTCGAAATGTCTGTTTGTACACTAAAAGCTGCAAGTTTATGATTGTGCACTAGCATTTCCTGTTTTGTTCTCAACATTGAAAAGGATGGCCAACAATGTTTCTGTAAATTTTATTAAAAGTGTCATTATTGTGTTCTATTTTAACATAAAATTTGGGTGTAAAGTACAGCTGTCCCCTAATGCTAGCTTGTATTAGCACGCAAAGCAGCTAGCTAACATTAGCAATCAAATGCTAACACAGTACAACAAGTGGAACAATTAACAATAACATTCGCTATCTTACATGTTGCTAAGACCTCTGGTTTTGCAGACTGAATAACTAAATACCATTTCTAAATCAAGCTATCTAAAGGAACCTCATCACTTGACGGAAATGTTCCTGGAAATGTTCCTGTTTGTTTGTGGCTAATTGCAGCTACTGGAGCTGAGAAGACATCATGTTACAACTTGCACAACCTGGTGCTGGTGTTATAAAACAAATCTTCATGCTCTTGTCTTCCTGCCAAGGTACATTTTCTCTGCTGCTGAGGATAAACAGCGCTATGACCCTGAGGACACGACGTTTGTGGTGGGGATAAAACCTGACTATTCTGTTATTGGATGGACTCAATAGTCCAGCCTTCCTTTCTCTGACCTCCCCTTCCTCTTTTGATCCTTTCCTTATATATGACCTGTAATTCCTCTCTCAGTTCCTCACCCATCCAATCTCATATTTGATATTATCAGTTTAAGTCATTCTGAAAACGTAGATATTGGAAATGAGAAATAAAGCCGGAGTAAACCTGAATCCTAACCTGCCAGTATCTCGATGTATTTGAGCCTCTCTGTCTTCCTCACACAGCTATTTCAACGCTTAAGTTTTCCCACTATCCCTGTCCTCAACTCACACCAGTCTATAAATAGAATACCATTCAGACTGAAAATATATGGTGTCAACTGCTCTTAAAGATGACCGTATGGTCAAACAACTGCTCTGTACCGGTGTTCATTTTGTCAAGGAAAACTATGACAAAAAATATTCACTGACAACGTTTTTTCACCAGACAAAATCGAGACTAAATAAAAACTCATCTTAAATAAGAAAAATAAATAATTATGTGAGAGACAAATTACAAATGAACTATAATGTACTCTTATTCAACGTCCTGCACTAATAGGAAGCATCTTGCATTCAGTAGCTAACATTATATCTCTGTCAGTAATGTTAGCTAACGTTACCGGTTCTTGGAAGGAAAAAAGTAACAATTAATTTAATTAAACTGATGTCAAATTTCACTGAAAATTAGGCAGGATGTGGCAACAAAGCAGCTGGGAAAAACTATGAAAACATACACAGCATGCAAACATTTAGAAAAATGTACGCAAACGTTAAAATACCCTTATCAAGAGCCATACAGTATGTATATATAGACTGTTTGTCTTTTTTTGTGCTGTTTTTGTAAGCTGGCTGCGTGATTATGAATGTTTCTTGTGCTCAGATCTCTCGTGAAGAAGAGATCTCAATCTCAACGAGAATACCCAATTAAATAAAGTTTAAATAAATAGGAACGTGAAGTTAATGTTACTTTCTAAAAATTGTTTAAATAGCTGAAAGCTGAAGTTCTGCCAACCTCTGCTACTGTAATAGCTAAGACAACAACACATCACAGACTTGATGAAGAAATGGAGACATACAGTGCTACAGATCTGATAAAACCAATTCTGCCCGTGTAGCTCTGTCCATGGCCCTTTCCCAACAATCCTTCCCCACCACCCCTTCATAGACGCATTACTCTCCCAGCTGTTCAATTATATTACGTGCTGCTTCTCTGTGAATGCTTAATTTCACCAAAAACAATTAGAAATAGAAGGGGTTTTTTTTATTAGCTGTAAAGCACCTCATGAAACTTGTGACTCATTACTCGCTCACGTTTAGACCGAAGATTCTCCACATGGGACACTGGTGTAAAACAGCTAAGTACATTTGCTCTATTTTATGGTATTTTCAACTTTCACTTCACAACATTTCAGAGGGGAATATTGTACTTTTTACTGCACTACATTTATCTGACAGCTAAAATAAAGAATTTTTTTTAGCACAACCACTGGACTAAACTCCATAACTTTATAAAGTAGATAAGGCTGTAGGAGAGTGAACAGTAAACAGTGAGGCTGACATCAGTGAGATAAAATTACAAACACTAACACTGGATTACATGCTGCATCATTTCCTGTAAATCCCTTGTGTATAGGCAATTCAAATCCAGCGCGGGAATGGCGGACTCCGCCACAAACAGTAAAAACTACTATATAAAGACGTAATTACAGAATATAAATACATTAAATAGCTATTGCTGAATAAAAGCTGACCATATATAGTATCAAAAACAAGGTCTGATTTTATGAAAATCTTAAGAATTATAATTATATAAGTCAATTTCGTAGATAATACTTCTGTACTCTTACTTATGCAGGGTTTTGAATAGGGGACTTGTAATAGAGTACAGTGGTATTGGTACTTCTTCTACCACTGACAAGGGCAAAGTCAATTTCAAACCAGTTCAACAGGGAAAGAAAGGAAAGAAAAGTAATAGCTTCTGCAATTGTATCACTTGGCCACCTGTTCTCAATCTTTAGTCCTGACACCGTAAAGAGAAATATAATTGTTCAATTTAATGTCAATAAAATATATATATGAAACACAAAACATTGAGCTATGAGGCCAATGTGCACAAGTTGCTCATACTATCTGCTTACGTTTTTGGCTGTAACGGTCTTCTCGTTATTATTGTGTCTGGAAATTTATGATCTAAATTTACATATTATTTTATACAGTCTCCAAATATTGTAAATCACTTCTACTTATTTCTACATCCCATTTGCACACCCTACATATATGGTCTTGCACTGCAGATTTCTAGATTGTAAACTGCGAACATCTGTTAGCTCATAAATCTGTCAGAACAACAGAACAAGACCAAGGCTTCTTTTTCATATGTTGTCTCTTTATCTTCACTGCTTTGTTTCATTTTCTGCAATACGCTGTATGTATATTTCAAATTATTATCGGTGTTCAGCTCTGTTGAGTCAGTATCTCTCTGTCCCTGCTGCTTCAGTAACCTCATTTCCCACAGGGATTATTTAAAGGGTCCCTTAGCTATTTTTTTTAAAACAAGTTGTATTACTGTAATGTGGGGAGGGCATCTGACATTAAAAACTCTGTGCACTGTCTCAAGGCCTCACTACCAGTCAATGTGTGTATCTGGTTGGATATTTTCAGCAAAGAAAAATGATCCCAAAGTATACAACAACAAACAAATCACATTACAGCTTATCAATTAAAATTCTAATAAGTAGCGCTAAAAGTATATACACTACTAAGTAAATACACTCAACAATAATCTTTATCTTTGCTAGCAGGTATGTGCATGATGCTGCATCCCTTTTGTCCTCTACTAGTTTGTAGTTAGTTTCATTGCTTGCTGGTTGTTTGTTTTGTCATCGTGTTGTATATTATTGTGTCTTGTACTGTTCTGTTTGCTTGGGACCCCTTGAAAATGAGGCGATACATCTCAAGGGGTTTATCCTGAGATAATACATTTCTTACATGGCTAAATAATGATATTCATTTGCACTTGCCTTTCAAACCTAAACTTCACAGTGCTACACTTAATTGGAAATTAGCTGCCATTCAGGCAAAAACTCAAAACAAGTTGCAAGATGTGACATTTTATTGGGATTATTTCCCAAGAGATTTAAATTTCTGATATGAAAAGAATTCTGCACAGACTAAATAGAAACCAAATTAAGGCTTCGTGTTAAGTGTGATGGATTACCCAGCTCTTAAAAAAATTTAAAAAATGTTGTTTGTCATAATTTACAGCAGAGGGAGGAAAAAAAACCTGATAACTGCAACTATGCTCTGAGCTGGAGTGTGTGGAGTGTGTACAGACTAAAAGTAATGTAAAGAGGGGCTATAGGAGTGGTGATTTGATTATTGATCAGGATGACTGTACTGTGTTTTTTGTTTTTTAGACCAATTCTGAAAATGTGGGGGAGTAAAATGGATAAGTAACAACATCCTTTTCTACAGCCAAGTCCATGAAAAAAAAGTGTTCTCACATGTAGGCCTACTGAACCAGGACAATTGACTGTTCACTAAACCCCTAACCCAAGCAGTGATTGTCCAGTCATAGTAGAGATGCACCGATAGGTCGGCCGGTTTTCAGCTTGATCGGCCATAACCTGCGACCGATCAGTCAAGCTGACATTGCACGGATTGCCTTGCTACCCTGTTCACTAACCACTGAAATGGAATGAATGGGGAATAAAACGGAATGCAGTGATAAACAAATTTTATGTCTGTACATTAAAAGGAACAGTTTTGATATACTGGGAAATACGCTTGTTTCGGTTCTGCCGAGAGTTAGATGAGAAGATTGATATCACTGTGCAGTAAATGTGAAGCTACAGCCAGCAGCCTGTTAGCTTAGTTTAGCATAGAGGTCTGGGAACAGAGGGAAACAGCTAGCTTGGCTCTGTCAAAAGGTAACAAAATTCTAACGAATCCCCTCTAATTATATGATTATATGCCGGAATATTTCCTGGCCAGTAGCAGTAACTTCCTGGACTCTTAGCTAAGCTACCCAGCTGCTGGCTGTAGCTTTATATTTACCATACAGACATGAGAGTGGTATAAGTCTTCTAATCTAACTCCCAGTAAGAAAGCAAATAAGCATATTTCCCAAAATGTCAAACTATTCCTATAAGTATGGAGATAGAGGCAATTATCATATCTTAGCATACTCTATACAAAGTCCAAAATCTGCCCACCAGCACCTCTAAAGCTTCAGTTTTTACATTTCTATTTCTGTACAGATCGAACAAATCTGATAAAACAACAATTTGTAGTTTTGTTTTAGGTGTATATATATATATATATATATATGTATGTATATATATATGCTGGAACAAACCATTGACAGTTTATGCTTTGACCTAGCACTTTTGTGCAGGATTATAGAGCACAGGTTGCCAAATCCAGTCGGTGAGCACAGGATTTTGTAGAGGACTCTGTACAGGCACGATGGTACCAACCTTAGCAACCTCACTGTGGTGACGAGTCTTCCTGATCTCACTGTGTCTTGCGGTTGTTAGCCAAAAGATAGCTAAGTTTGTATGTAAATAAACAAGATGCAATGTGTTAATTAGTGAGGTTTAGAGGTGCTGGTGGGCAGCCTTCCCACTTTAAAAGAGAGCCAAGCTAGCTGTTTCCACCTGCTTCCAGTCTTTATGCTAAGCTAAGCTAATTGTCTCCCGGCTGCAGCTCAATACATAATGTACAGACATGAGAGTGGTATCGATTTTCTTATTTCACACTCGGAAAGACAGCCAATAAGATAAGATAAGTTTTTTGGTTTATATTACCATCATCAAAATATACCATCAAAACAACATAAGGGGAGATCACTCCACAAACCTGTGACAATGTTTCCAAATTGCATCGGTACCTGACTTTTAATTCTGAGAGATATCTTTAAGTTTTTTCCCCCATCTAAACTCTTGATAGTCAAATCATTGTGACTCGGTGAAAATGTGCACTTAGTTGATCAGTTTTGTCTGATGCCATTATCAGTCAGGTTAATGACCGATGCATTAAATGTCATATTACTGTAACTGCAAGATGAATGTAGTGAAGATAAAAATGATTATGTATTTATTTCATTTGGAAATGGACCATGTACAATATTAAACATAAATGTTACCATTTGACGTATTGTACCAGAGCTATCTTAACGCTACCATAGAAAAGGTCAAGGTTCTCAATTGAGAATGACTTCCGGATGGGAGCCGAAACGTCTTGATTCTGAAAACAGTGTCCAGATGACTACGACTGAAATCTTTTCTATGATAGAACACTCCTGGACGAATGAGGGACTACACCGTCCTATCTTAACGCTACTTTTCATCTGCAGTCCCTTTGGAAGGTCACACTTAAAAACATCCACACAATGATAGAACAGCACTAAACATACTAGACAAACAAGACAAGGCCCATAATACAAAGTTACAGAGTAGTACATCTCACACACACACACACACGTCAGCAACAAGTATATGTTAGACAAATTAAAAACAAGTATATTAGTTTACAAAACAAAATGAATAAAACGCAAAGTTCATTGTTACAGAGTTGAGTAGCTTTTAGCAGATTTTTCAATTTGACTTTATAGCTACTGATAGAACTGCAACTTTTTATGTCATCTGGTAGGACGTTCCACTGAGCTGTGGAAGATGAATCGTTGCACTTTTTTTTGTAACGACATACATACCTGTATTCTGTACTAAACTGAACATTAAAAAAGCAAACTACTAAAACTGAAACATAAAACTACAACTCAGTACTCGGTGGGTATTAATGTTTCATAAATTTAAAAAAAAGATTTGATTCAAGAGTGTTTTTCATCCTCTCCAGTGGTGGACAGATATGAAAATGAGTTTCAGATCTCTGGTTTATATCACTGTGATTTTTCAGGTGGAAAAACCCTCACTGAACCCAGCATGCACTCAGTGGCCTGAACACACACCTACATGTCCACACACACACACACACACACACACACGCAGCATGATTGCAGCAATAGTCTCAGAGAGCCCAATCATGACTTATTCAATGCTTCAATTTCATGTACCTGCGCACACAAACACACAGAAACACAAGTGCTTGTGTGCATGTCGGCACACAAACAAGCCGACGATCTGATTGGCCGACGTGTGTTCTATACATCACTGTGTATCTGAGCCACAGGCAGCTGGGGAAGGGTGTGTATTGCCATGGCAACACAAAGCAGAGGGCGGGAACAAGGTATGGCGCTATGATGTGAGGAGACTATCAATGATGGAGGGCAGTACATGTGTGACTCCCTCTGAATGACTGAGGGAGGGGTGGAGAGAAAGGACACAAGGTGTCTGAGGTGAGTCTTGGACATTTTTGTTACTGGAGTTACATCCATCTTTGTTTCTTTCTGTCCTCCCTCCCACTCTCTACCTCCCACATCTAATCTGTCTCTCTTTGTAATCTCTCCATTACTCTTTATCCTCTTCCTTTACACTACTTTTCTTCTCCCTTGTTTTCCCACTTTGTCAAACAAGGAACAGTGTGTGGCCACATTACCAAGTTCCTGTATTATATCAGTGTGTTTCAAAGAACAGAGTTAACATGCAGCAGCAGTGCTGGACATCATTGTCATGCTGGGGACAATTGTTTCTTTATGCAAGAGGAACTGTCTTGTTTTGGTGCATAATGCAGGTTCATCCAATCAGATTGGAAAGGGATTCCCTAAATGGGGAGCAGAATATTCCCAGTTTCTTTCACATGATTATTCCATTATAGTTGCAACATGGAGTCCTTAGGCAGTTATGAGGGTTTAATACGACAACAACTGAGAAAACTAGATAGGGAAACAAGCCGGGTCAGCACATATGTAATATTTATACAAAATTATATAAACCCTATCTGACTGAAATCTACTGCTGAATCGCACAAAAAATACAGAATTATCATAGTGCTTTAAACTAAATGTTAGAAGGTACAACGTTGTTATAATTATCATTTTAGATTAGCATGTTAGCATGCAACAAAGTGCTGCTATCATGGCTATATTTCATTGTTCTGTGCTCCATCAAATTACCTCTTCCAGGTATTACAGTCAGTATTACAGTTATTTTGGAAGTGTCGAAGCAGTAACTAGGAAACTTGAACGTGGAATCTGGCCCCAACAAAACTCACTGCACTGAAGCAATTGGGAAAACCCCAAACCTCGCTCTCAAACAACAATGCCAGTGTATATTTTATTCATTAGAAATCATTTCAATACCTAACGTGTCTTGCTGAGTATTGTTAGGGTTTTACCAGTAGTGGGTATTGATTCCAGTAATGTTTATCAATAATACTTCTTCTATTGATACTCTTCCTTAATTTTAATGGGACTGAAATTTAACTATGCGCACCAGTGCTCAACGTGCTCTTTATATATTCTTTTCTCAGAGCCAAGTGATCATAGAATACTTTTAATTGTGGTTGGCGAGAGAGAATTAGTGTTAGTGTGAATTAGTGTGATCTAGACCGGTTGTCTAGCTTACAAGTGGTTGGTGCAAGAACCCGCCTTCTCATTCAGACAGAGGCTAATGTGTTGAGAGTAGTGAATCAATTTATGCACATAAATAGTTAGTTGCTTCAAAAGTGGATAGCATCAGATTCAAGGCAGGATTTAAAAATGCACGGCATACATTTGAGAGCAGAGAGTTGCTTAATTTTGATGGCAGGAATACTGTCGCACCATCTCACCCAGCAGCGCTAGCTAAAGTTACGTTTTTGTTTAAACTTGCGGTGTTACTTTTAAAGTTAATAACATTGGTGTTTTTTGATTTGATAATGACCTGCAGTTAAGGGTGGGCAATATGGCCCTAAAATAATATCACGATATTTCAGGGTCTTTCTGCGATAATGATATTCTTGACGATATGACAACAATCCTGAAAAATATTAATATATATATAGAAAATATAGATTTGAAATATTACATTACCCTATTTCTAGTATACTATTTCTTCTTTCACCATTTTAATTTTATTGAATCCTTCACCTTATTGTAGTCTTGACTCACAAACTGCTTTAATCTGCTCACCTTGCTTTTCCCTTCAGTTCTCTTTTCCCCACACACACCGGCTTGCCCCGCCCCGCCTCTTTTTGTTTCTCTTTCTTCCTGTATGTGTTGACTTTCTTCGTCAGCAGTATGTTTCATAAAGTCGCCCAAAAAACACAACTTGCATTTTGGACCTTTTCCCCCCCGCGAGTCCGTTTTCCCAGCAGCAGGTGAGCTGCGTGTGGAGGAGGCTTGTTGTTAATGACGTCGCCTATAGAAACCAACGTGGCACCGAATGACATCGGCACCAACAGGTGCACTTACGAGCTTTTACAAACCAACGGCATAAGTAGGAGACGCTCTCTCTATACCGGTATTATTGTGAACGATATGATATGGCACAGCCCTACCTGCAGTCAACTCAACACATTATGTAATCCAAAACACTACGAATATATGCCGTTTTGTATTAGGTTGCCAGTGTTACACACAACAACTGTTACAGTATACACGCAACGTTTACAGTAGGCAAACTGAAAATGTGTGAAATCAATGACGTTCAAAACCCAACAGCACCACTGACTGCTACAGAAGCATATCAGTATCACAATTTGACCAATCAGGAACCAATACCAATTTAAATTCCTCCTCTCCCTCCTCATCTTCCACCTGAACACTTCTGTTTCTACTTAAAGAGCAGTGACCCTCAGATAATGGAGCATCAGGATGAAGGTGGATACAGTCACGTAACTTTCCGCCGACAAAATTTCCATAAAACCTGCGACCGGCCTCAAACCCTCATTCAAGGACACTGACATCATGCCAGGCCAAGCTGGGGATGGAACGCCGGCTCTTGTCTGCAGCAAAAACCCTTTTAATGGCCGGGGCTTGTTCGAAAACCCGCTGCACAATTGAATGTTTCGTTCACACACACAAAATGATTAGATAGGCTAATGCTGTGATCTTTCATCCTGGCACTGTAACAATGAAGATGTGGCTGAATATAATACTGCTGTTTTTAAGCTACTTTAATTTATCTAACAAATCTGGGTAAGAGTCCATAATGACTAACAGATGGCACCATATACTACAAAACAAGCCAACAAATATGACCCAGCAATATTTTTCTGCTCCAATTAAATGCTTCGACTCATTAGGTAAACAGACACACAGATAGATAGAAAGATACATGTTAGTCAGTCCGTCTCTCTATCCCAGGAGGGAAATTTGCCTGCAGCCTGCCACTTCATGTCTCACATGAACAACTGAATGTGGTTAGAGCACACACCGACACATTAACCACAACTTCCCTATATAATAAATATATTTAGTTTTGTACTCTATTGAAACCAAAAACTACTGACTGAACTTTTTGCTCACATATCCTCAACTTCATGTTGCATATTGGCCATTGCGGCTCCGCAATAAAAACATTATTGCCCAGAGTCTAGCAGCCTGTTTAAATAAGACCAATTAGGTGGAACAAATATTCTTATTTTATTTAAATTACTGTTATCAGGGAATGTAGTGGCAGGTCAGGTTCCTCTTGCGCCTTGCGGAGTTCCCGTTGCTCCACTGATCGAGCGGCACACACCAAAAGCTCGGCCGGTGTTTGCTGTCTGTTTCTTAATGGCATTATTCACTGTCACATTAAGGTTATGTCCAAAACAATTAAGCCATGGCCAATCGAGGTTCCTGATGGCATTAAGAATGTTGGCTCCATTGTCTGTGGTGACACGAGACACCTTTTCCTCCGTGATCCCCCATTCTTGAGCGCACTCTCGCAGCTCTTCAGCTAGCACCGCGGCTGTGTTGTCATCGGGAACATATGTCGTTTCTAGACATTTCGCTTGCAGTTCCCAACTTTCAGTGACATAACGTGCTGTGACACTCATATAGGGGACCATGTTGGTAGTTGACCAACTTTATTGTAGAGATCTGGTATGGCGAAACATTTCCACCCAGGAAGCTTATATTGCTTATCAAAAGCTTTGAGCAACTCCTTGAAAGACTCTCTTTCCAAAGTGTGAAAAGACATCACATCCTATACAAGATATCTAGACACAGCCAACGTGCGTTGCACCCATCTCGGACTGCCCTTCTCATATTTACTGGTTTTGGCAAAAGCACCAAAGATTTTGGGCGGGCGAAGCGGGGCTTTTCCAGCGGCAGTTGAGGTGGCCGCTGCTCTCTGTGTTAGCGTAGCATGCTCAGCAGGATAGTGTATTAGCAAATGCTTGCGCAAACTGGCAGTGTTTGCAAAGACAGCAAATTGCTTTACGTAGGTTCTTCTGCTTTTCGGTTGTGCCCGGTTTAAAACCAAAATAATCCCAAATAGATTTTGTATTCCTGTTCGCAACAAGCTCTTCCATGATTGCATTCGCTGAAAATGGCGTGTGGGGAGCGGGGACTCTAACATGTCGCCAAACCCTAAAGTTAGGGTAGGACTGCAGATAGAAGAGGTATCCTTGTGGATGAATTGTAAACAGGTGATTCGCCAGTTTTTACACACATCGAAAATCCAATCGTGAAAGTCAAATCGAATAGTGAATTTGGAGAATCATGACACCCCTAATAATCAGTCCAGGTTGCTTCAAGCTACAAACTTCCCCGAGACTTGCATTTCAAGCCAAGTGTCCTCTGTATGAGGTTTCTTTGCAAAGATGTATGTTTTTGTAGGAGAGTTCAAATTCAGTGAATGACCTTTGCTGCAAAGCGCTCTTTCCATCTCTCTTAATCTCCTGTCTGTCTCCACTCTGGATCCTCTAATAAGCCGGAAATGCCACTGAAATGTCAGTTAGTGATACCAAGAAATAAAAAAATAAATGAAAAATGTGAAAACTAAAAGTATTTTTCTTTCATTCACTGGTATACAATAGCAAGAGATGAGAGCAAGAATGAAACAAAATACGTGGACCTTAATAAATCCCGCTATATTAAAGAGCATTGAAAATAAGAAAAAGGAACTCACCGCTGCATTCTTCTCCGAACTCTTAATGCTTTCCCCACTCCTTTTCTCTTCGCTGTCACACAATATAGATCTTCTCAGTGTTTACTCTTCTTACTTTCCAAGGTTTATAATGCTCTGAGTTGATTCTGCCAGGAAGTTCTTAATTCTTTGTGGCTTGCCTCCAGAGTCAGAAAGAACTTCTCCTGCTCCGTGGGTAGCTTCACTTCTCTGGAGGCTTCACGGGGGCGAAGAGGAAGCTCAAGGCAGGAGAAACGTCTGAGTGTCTTCTGTGACCTCCGAAGGCCTCTTGGGCAATTGCCGATTTATGCTACCACTTAGATCAGGAGTATGTGATGATGTGACTTTGCTGAGAAGCAAATGAAGGGAAGTTCCCTGCCAGGCAGTACCCCTGAGTCTCTCTCTTTGCTTCTCTGGAGGCCTCCCAGGCTACTGTTGCTATACTCCTGACTCTAAGGCAAATGGAAGATGCTGAAGTGAGTTGTGTACTGGGTAGATTGAAGCACCAGGCTTGTGAATGCTGTTGCTGGAAAGTTCCCTTCTGTTGACTGAGTGCCTGTAGAATCTGTGTCTGCTGAGGTATATAGTTGCCTGCCAGGTATATTGTATTGAAGGGTGAGGCTACTGTGAGTGTGTAGCTGCCTTTCTGGCAATATGACGCTTTTGCTTTCAGTAATAACTAGCACGAGGTCCAGGCTACAGGTGTGGATCGGTACGATTTAGGCAGTGAGCAGGTCTGAGCTGGCAGGTGGTAAGAGGTCGATGGTCATTGCTGGTCGTCACGGTTGCAGTGAGGAAAACTCGAGAGGCAATACAGGTTGTCACGGTAACAGCAGTGAGAGGTCACGGGTGTGTTTTTGCTCAGTGTTCCAGTCACTGGGTTGGCTGATTCGGTGGAGGAGGTAGGCAGTGGGAGAAAATCCCTGAGGTAAATGGAGAAATGTTACTGATAACAGATAATAAATTGCTGTTTTTCCTTTTCTATTTCTCTAAGAGGTAGAATGCAGAAGAGGAGAGGACGGGGGGAGGTAAAACTGTGTTGTATCAATCTTGAGTGTATTCTTCAGTCTTATGTCTTTTGGAAAAAAAGAATGCTGGTGGTTTCCCACTGTCCATCCGAAAAAGTCGATGCTTGGCTCGTGCCACTTAACATGTACCGGTAGGTTTCTTCAGGGGATCCACCTATGGAAGACAAAACACAACGACAGGTTAGAATATGACCGCAGCACATCGTTATTACTGGACTTCACCAAGGACGTCCCTTGTCAGCGATTCCATTTGTGATTTTTATGGACGGAATCTCTAGTTACAGTCGAGTACTGGGGCTGTGTTTGGTGACTTCGAGACTCAACAAGCTCTCCAGACTTATCAACAAAGCATTTTAAGGACATTTCTTTAAAGAAAAATAGGACCCTACAGAGGTTTAATGCCTGGGACTCCTTTTGGATGAGAAGCGAAACATTTTCTAGAATTTAAAGTAAGTCCAGTTGCCCTTGACTTAGCCCTTCTGGATTTGCTACCACTGTGAACCGGACCCGGATAAGTAACAGAAAATAGACAGATGGAAGTTTTTGTTGGTTTTTTTTTTTTTTTTTTTTTTTTTTTAAACAGAAAAACTTTATAGTCTCCGTCTTTGTCATCAAAGCTGCACATAAAAACAGTGACCAAACAGCGACACAGACAGAGGCAATATGCAATCATTATCCTGGAATAAAAATCACAAGAAACCGTCCAGAAGATGAAACATCAGGTAATTTAGAAAAATATGATATGAGTGGAGTTTTTCGTCGACACTCCAAGCCACAACCGCCCCTCATCATAATTAAGAACATCTGTCAAGCTGCGATGCTTAAACAGTGGTTGCAATTACATGCATACTGATGAAAGATTTCTCCTGGGGCATAGGGTTAGGTACATGTTGTTAAAAACATGCTAGACATGTTGCACAAAAAAAGGTGATTGAAGCACAGGAGCAACAATAAAGCAACAGTGTGTTTCCGCACGTCACAACGGCTCTGTAGTGGTGATAGAAGCAAATAAACAAATGCAGAGAGTTTAATCTGCAATAACAAAAGCTGCGGTACTTGTATGCAAAGCAGCTACGGGGTGGAAAATCTATTGTTGGCAACCCACATTTGAATGCACACAATGTACAGACACACACACACACGCACATTCTGTGTTAATCTTCCTCCATCTGTGTAAACTGCTCTTGGGTTGGGTCTCTGGGAATCTTTGTGATGCAAAGAACGCAATATAAAATGAGTAAAAATGTGTTAAGACTCACGTTTAAAGCCCTGGTTCTTGGCAATAATATACTGTACATTATTTAAAGTTATATTGGTGGCTCAGTGTAATGAATGAATCCCAAATAAAAAACTTTAAATATTCAAATTTGAAATAACATCAATAAAAAGCTGCTAATGGTTACTCCACCCTGGACACAGACCTGGAAAAGGCCACCCATGCAAGACACCCTAACTTGCGTCTCTCTGTGGTCGTTTTGTGTCTCTGTGGTAATTTATGTCTCTTTGTGGTCATCACATGCCCAGCCCCCGCCTCTTTCTGTTTCTCTCTCCTGTTAACACAACTCGCGTATTTTATCATAGAAATGAAATGTAAATATACTGTATGTGTCTGTATAGAGTTGTGTAATTATTTATTAACCATACTATTTCATTAGTAGGGTGTTTTTGTTATACACCTAGGATTGTTATTCTTGACATATCCCACTTTTTAAACCACCAATATTATAGAATATTCCAATGTATTGCAGAAAGTAACCGAGGCAGTGACCAGCAGAAGTGGT
The DNA here is from genome assembly GCF_020085105.1 of Siniperca chuatsi. Taxonomy (NCBI): domain Eukaryota; kingdom Metazoa; phylum Chordata; class Actinopteri; order Centrarchiformes; family Sinipercidae; genus Siniperca; species Siniperca chuatsi. The sequence continues at coordinate 19,667,751 of NC_058062.1, forward strand.
ACTAAATGAAGAGCCGTTTGGGAGCCGATAGCGCCGGCTCTCGGAAAGGAACGGAGCCATAAGATCCGGCTCCCTTCAAAGAGCCGTAACTCCCATCACTATTATAGAGACCGCCGATCAAACTATTCAGATAACGAGCGCCCTCACCTTTCACTTCTATCTTGTGGCAAAAACAATAACAAAAGGCGCCACACTATTAGTCTCTTCCTCCTAACACACAGGAGCCTTCCAGGCAAACAAATGGGACCTCAGCAGAGGGGCTAATTAACCGGCAGCTGGAAACGCCAAATGAAAGAGACGTCAAGATTAATCTTCTGAAGGAAGACGGAAGGAGAGAGTGCAGGTTTAGAGAGCGAAGAGCCATTTCGTACAATATGCAGGGGGGGGGGAAGACTTCCCTCCCCCACCAGCTACAGTGACAGATGTACAGTACAGGCTGCTAACAGCAGTTAAGCGGAAATACAGTATCAGTGTCAGAATGCAAAAGAAACCTTGAGGTGATGGCTGGTTGCCTGCCAAATTGGCTGTGAACGTGAAAAACAAAAACAAAAAAAACATTCGTCGCCAAAATTAACGACCATTTGGCTGTTGGAAAGAGAAAGATTGGATGAAAAAAAGAAATTAAAAAGATAAAGAAATTTAAGTGAAACTATATAGATGTGACATTTTTCTAACGATTTATATCTTCAGTAGGAATGAATGGGCTTGGGGCTGAGTGCCACAGACAGCGTAGCGAACACATTGTTGGTTTTCCTTATTTCTCTGATCACAGCCAGAAAATAACAACCCAGTTTTACACTTGAATAAAAGCAGACTTATGTTACTCAAACATTTTTATATTCAGCATGTTTGCACATTCCTACTGTATCCTGAAGATTTTTGGATTCATAGTGTGGGATTTTAGGGCTGGTTGGAAAGTGAGTAGGCTGACTGCCTGTCGTTGTTCTGTATCTGACCCCGACCTTTGACCTCAGAGGCGAGGCAGGAAACCAAAAAGGGAAGTTATCCTCCAGGCATCAATGAACTATCACACTGTTGTTTTCATTGTCTCTGAACCTGCAGACTTGTTTTTTTACTACTAAGAGACTGGCACACTCACCTGAAACAGCATGCACGTGTGTGTGTGTGTGTGTGTGTGTGTGTGTGTGTGTGTGTGTGTGTGTGTGTGTGTGTGTGTGTGTGTGTGTGTGTGTGTGTGTGTGTGTGTGTGTGTGTGTGAGAGAGAGAACAGTCTCTTGGCTGAGGCTCTGACTCAATATTTGGCAGCATGTAGCGATGAGGTCACACAGTTTTTCAATCTAAGGCTATTTTTTTTCCATGACTCTTTTCTCCTACAGTTTTGGATGGATGTGGATGGGATTCAAAGCCTAGAAAACACCCACCATCATGCCTACACACACTCTGCAGGAACAACAGTGGGTACTCAGCCAAGTGTGTGTGTGTGTGTGTGTGTGTGTGAGAGGAGAGACCTTCTTCTTCCATAGCAGTGCAACGTTACTCTGCACCAATCACACCAGGCTAAATATAATGTTTTTTCGGCAGCTTTTACTAGGACACGAAACACATTTGCTTCAAAAAACAAAAAAAGAAAAGAGCATCATATGAGAACATAACTGAGAATGTTTCCCTGCTTTGAAGCTCCACTTGCATATGCGCATTTTTCTTAATTTTAAAGTAGCTGGGCCGTAAAATTTGGATCACAGATAGGGCAACACAATGGGCATGTGATCCTAAGAAACTGGTGAAGCCTGTTTAATATGGAAGTTTTTATTGGACTTTATTATTTGTAACCCACAGAAGACAATCCACAAATGTGTACCATGATACACAAATATCTCACTATCCACAAACATGTATTTTACTTCATTTGTAATGTCAAAGTCATATCCACAAAAATACAGAGCGATTTGCAAATATGCATAACTTACTCTGTAAATATGTATCTCCAGGTGAGCGTGCTGTGCTTACTTACTGGCGTTACCTACAGTTTGCTAACGTGTGTGTTAGCTAGCTGTGGCAGTGGTGTACAAGCTAGCTCATGTTAGATCATTTAAGTTCGGGGCCTTTAGTGACAACTCTGAGGGAAACTCTGGGTTTTCAGGTCCAGAAAGAGAGAGGTACCTTAAACTCTGGAGCAGTTACCATGGCAACTGACTCTGTGAACCTAGCCTGCTCGCTGGCAGGTTTTCTTCAACAAACGATGACTTTCTCTGTGTCTCCTCCCTCCTACAGAGCCAGACACGCTGTTTCATTTCCTCATTCATTCAGTCCGCATCGAAGCGCATTAGTTAGCGCATGTTTACTGTCAGAATCTAAATCCTGGTTGGACATTAGTTTGGTACTCAGGACTATCTGAAGTTACCGCTTTTATGCGCTGTCAGTCAAAACAGCGGTTTTTGCCCTCATTCAAATATTACACAGCATCAAGTCAGCTCAGAATAAAACCTCTGTGTGTCCCTCTGTTTCTGTAACACTGTGCACACAAGTGTCAGCTTGTTAGAGCAGCTCCACGAAAATGTTTATTGCACATAATGAGTAAGCTCAGTTTAAATGGTGAAAAAAGGGACAGTAATTTAAAAGTGAAATGCTTTGTTAAGCCATGATGTCTCTGGTGTGTTTCTACTGCATGATTATGGGAATGATGTGACTTGTGGATGTTCTCCGAGATATCGCTGACCCTCTCATCCCTTTCTTTCTCTCCGTCTTCTCAGCACCACCTTGGCCTCATCTCTCCTGTCCTGTTACCATCACTGGACTCCAAGCCACCACCATCACTGCATTCTACTGCTGCTGGGCGACGCTCTGATTTTCATCTCCATCTAAACTTTTCTGTACAAGTGTGTAGTTTACTTTTGAAGAGGTTATCACAATGTATTTGTCTTACATTTATATTTAAATAAATACGAGCCTACTTTTGAGAATTGTGTCTTGTAGTAAACAGTCTTGCATTAAAGTATAATCAAAATTATGGTATAATATATAATGTGATATATATATGTTGTCTTTTACTTGTTTGTTTGCTGATTTTAAAGGCTGCACTAACCCAACTTTTCTGAATTTATTAGACTGTTGTAGCTGTTCTGTTATTTACCTCATGTCACAACCATATCCGCATTAATATGGGCTGGCCAGCTTGTGACAGTCCCTATTGTATTAACTGGTGTTATTATTTTTGTATTTCTTAATAAAACTGCCTTCCCATGCATTAAAATGCACAAATTTGGCACATAACTTTATTACCATGCTAAGAGACGTCTGCGAAAGTTTGGGGCAAATAGTTTTGATGATGGCGCTACAGCACTAGTCTGAAGTTTAAAGTGTTTAAAAAATAATTTTTTTAAAAATCTATAAAACATGCAGCGCTGCATCTTTTGAGGCTGTTGGTCCAAACAAAAGGAAACTTTTGTACACTGGTACCTAAACTTAAGGCATGGGTGCATTCTCATGGTTTATCTTTAAGCACACTTTAATCATTTTACATGAAAGTATGCCATAAGTACAATGAAATGTAGTATTTTTAAGTGGGCTTTATGGAATACATGTGAAAATGTATTTAATACACTTTTACAAAGCTTGCTTTAAATACTCAAGACATACAATACCAGTGTGTGTAATTCAATATGTAGTAGATATCTGAGTTGTGTGTTCATTTGAAGATTATTATTTGTATGTTGCTACCAAAGAGTGAACAAAAAGTGCATTAGTTTTATGAATGCTTTAATCATTTCCCATCAAAGTTATGTTAAATGAGCAAACCCAAATGCAGAACACAAACTCGTGGGCTGGATGACCAAATAAGGACTTTGGAATGTATGATGAGCGGGTGAGTGAGGGTTCCAGCTGGTGAAGGTGGAGGGCAAAGGGGTAAATGGCAGATGGCAGAGCTGAGCGGTGAGCAGCAGGCTGACAGGTAAGCAGGAGATTATCCTGAAGCACAAGGAAACAAATGTTGGTTCAGGCAAAAAAAACACAGAGACAAACCTAGTATTCACTATACTAAAGGTGGCCAAGAGCGCTTGGTACCAAACAGGCTGAAGCAACGATCTGGCGAAGAGTGGAAGAAGGGCCGGAGTTTAAGTGCTGCTGGAGTGGAGCTGATGGATGGCAGGTGTGCAGGCAGCCGGGGGAGAGAGAGGAGCACAGACAGAGGGGAAGGAGAGAGTCAAGGCACTAACCATGGCAAAAGTATGTTATAAGTTAACTGAAATCCAGTATTCCTGAGTGTATATTATATATATATATGGAATGCATATATCGTATACTTGTACAAAGCTTTCTACAACTCTGACAGGAAAGTGTAACACTCTACAACTTTAGTAATTTAAGTAAAGTATGGTCGTATTTATTTAAATATAAATGTAAAACAAATACATTGTGATAACATTTGAATGAGGGCAAAAACCGCTGTTTTGACTGACAGCGCATAAAAGCGGTAACTTCAGATAGTCCTGAGTACCAAACTAATATCCAACCAGGATTTAGATTCTGACAGTAAACATGCGCTAACTAATGCGCTTCGATGCGGACTGAATGAATGAGGAAATGAAACAGCGTGTCTGGCTCTGTAGGAGGGAGGAGACACAGAGAAAGTCATCGTTTGTTGAAGAAAACCTGCCAGCGAGCAGGCTAGGTTCACAGAGTCAGTTGCCATGGTAACTGCTCCAGAGTTTAAGGTACCTCTCTCTTTCTGGACCTGAAAACCCAGAGTTTCCCTCAGCTAGCTAACACTAACGTTAGCAAACTGTAGGTAACGCCAGTAAATAAGCAAGCACAGCACGCTCACCTGGAGATGACAGTGATGAACCCGATGCTGAATCACGACCGCTGGGTTAAATAAAGTTCCTCCACCTTGTCTTTCACTTCAGGAGGGAAGCCACAAATGTCACGTGGCCCGCAAGCTGACAGGAAGTAATCTACGAATGTGCAAAACCCGTTTCACATGTAAAAATGGATCCACAAATGCGTAAAATATCACTTTCCGTGTATTTGTTGTGGTGAAACTATTTACATTTGTAAAACCTCTATAATTTTTATGTAAAATTACATTAAAATTGATACATATTTACAGAGTAAGTTATGCGTATTTGCAAATCGCTCTGTATTTTTGTGGATATGACTTTTAGACATTACAAATTTAAAAAAATACGTTTGTGGGTAGTGAGATATTTGTGTATCATGGTTTTAAATTTGTGGATTGTCTTCTGTGGGTTACAAATAATAAAAGTCCAATAAATCCATCCAATCCATATTTTAACAGTATAGTATGTCCTATAGTTTGATGGCAGTAAAGCGGCAAAGGCTGATAAGATCTTGGGTCTGTTTTCATGTTGGGTGTGGTGTTGCCGATATAGGAGTGCAATGAATATATCTCTAACAAACAGAGTGCTTTCACGCTAGCAAAGGAATTAGTATTCAGATTAGCAAATGTCAGACATTAAAACGACATGTAAAATGAAGTGAAAGATTTATTACAGGAAATTAAGGAAGCTAACACTTTATTTTACAGGTCCGGAAATTCCTCATTATTTCTTAATAATTCCCTTACAAATTTCCTGGAAAGAACTATGTGATTTAGCACTAATTATCTGACGGACAGCGTTCAACTGGCACAACACCAAATAATGAATTCCAATTAAACAAATTCAATAAACAAATGTAACCTAGACTCTTTTAGTCTGTAACAATTCAACATTATATGAAGCATGAAGTTTCTAATAACAAATGACTGATAAATATTTTCATGGGTTTAAATGGAGCATCTTGTACTTTCTCCTGTGTGCACTGACGTAAAGGCGAGCTACTGTAACAAAGAGTTTCCCTACGGGGATCAATAAAGTATTTCTGATTCTGATTCTGATCTTTCAAGAAAATTCCTCTGGAAATGAACAACTGCTTTTAAAATCAACACAGCAAGCTAAACTAACTAAACTAACAGTCTCAGAACACGTTTTTTCCCTTAAAATTAGTACCAAATTACATAGACTTTCAAGAAATAAGAAGCAAAATAAAATAATGGAACCGTGAAATATGGAATTACCAAAAAAACAAAAACAAGACACATAACCATCAAGCAAAAAATATGTGGGATGATGGTTATTAGTCAAAACCAAAGTCAAGAAAATCTGACAAAGCGTATCCTGCTCACAGGTTCACTGCCAACGAGAAGAGAAGAGGCGAGACCTTGAGTCTAAAAACCCTGACAACAGGCAGTATGAGACCAAATAAACTCAGATGACCCATGGATACATTACACCCCAATTATGCCAGTAAGCCATGGTTTTGATGCTAAGAATAAAGTGAGCAGTAAAAGCTGCATCAAGTGATTATTCTTGACTAACAAGCAAAGTTTAATATATTTTGTGTGCACAATAGAAACTGATGTAAAACTGAAAGGGAACATGTAGTTCATGTTCTTGATTATGTTATCTTATTGTCATGTCATTCAACTTAACTCATTTTGACACAAATTTCCACAATATTAACAGTTGAAAGATCTTAACTTTGTCGGTTTTCAGCTTCCAAAGGGAGGCATCACAGAAAAACCACTGTAAAGTCAATAAAGTCAATAAAACCTCCCAGATCTCAAACCATTTTCACAATTGAGAATGACTTCCGGATGGGAGCCGAAACGTCTTGATTTTGAAAACATTGTCCAGATGACTACGACTGAAACCTTTTCTACGATGTAATCTTTTTACTTTCTGTAACATCCTGGATGGAAAATGGAACCCAAATAAAGTGGGCTATTAAGGCTGTGTGTTACTGACGGTGAGTAAAATTACATTTTTCATGCAGTCTTCCTCATGTATCTATATTCTTTCTCTATTCCTCATTAAAATGAACTGAACACATCTGGCTCCTTTTGATCATCTCTTTCAGTGTGAACCACTGCAGGAAAGTTGCACCTGCAGCTTGAGTGCAGTATATCTTTTTTTTTTTTTTTTCAAGCACTTTTTTTGAATTGCAGATTTTTTTTTAGGAAAATGTCCCTGGGTGCTGTCTAGAATAGGTCTAAGATGAAAGGAGTAGGGGTCATTGCTGTCTTACAAGTGTTTGAAAATAAGAGGCAGGAAAATCGGTGAGTAGGTTATGACACATGAGCAGTCTGAGCTAATTGAGACTAGAGGGTATGAGTGAATTGAAGTGAAGAAGCTAAATAAGACTCACACAGAACAGAAAGCTTGTCTACAGGACAGTGTGGACCGCAAACACAGCAGTGTCTCTGATTATCAGTCCAGTCAGGATGAGGAGCAATGAGTTGAGCTGCGGAATGAGTCGCACAGTAGCTGGAATTTGAATTTTAAAGTAATGTCATGCAAAAGGAGGTCCAAAATAAGGAGATTAACGACAGCCTGACCTGACTTGCAGTTTTACTCCTGCTTTTAATATTGCAATGAACGAGTGAAAAAAAAAGAAAAAAGTCTGGAAATCACTGGAGATCTTATCCAGTGTGACTTTGAAAGAGTAAGTAGGACAGTGTGTGCTGTTTGCTTTGGGCACAAGTATGCACCTTAATTGGACATTTTTGTTGGTGTGTGGCTTTTTTCCCTTTGTTTTTCATGCTCCACTGCTTCCACAACAGGAGAGTGTATCAAGCAGGCACCTCCACCTCACAGCCAATTATAGAGAAATGTATTTTATGTCTGAACAATAGTGTACTACAAATACCATAAACTCAGATAATGGTTATTAATGTTTTCAATGTATTCAAAGTTGCAACCTGCAAATAATGGTATTAAACCCTCAAACTTGAATTTGTTTGTTTTTCTTTTTCTACTTGAGGGCAGCACCGCAAACTGAAAACACGACACCAACAAATATCACAATCTAATAATGGCACGGCTAACACGTTAGCAAACAGCTGCCTATTTACACATCCAGTCGACACAGAGCAAAATTAGCATTCATTTGAAGTTGTGTTTCTGGCCACCTGACAAATGTTTGATTACAGAGTAACCTAACACCAGCTGAAACCTTCAGCACCACTTTTGGGTGCAGTTACACCCAAAACAGACAGCTATTCAAGTTAGCTGTTTAGGCTAACGTTGGCATGAGAGACAGAGCTGCTTCACAGTCCCAAATCCTAAAGGTCAGATTCAGAAGGGTTGGTTTTGCTTTGTATTTTTTTGTAATGTTGTTTAAAAGCTGTAATAATCAATTCTTGGCTACTTGGGGGCAGTGGGGCAACCTGTAAACACAACACTGACATATTATCACCAAGTTGTTATAGCAAATGTGTTATCAAATTGTTGCCTTTTTACACATTCAGCAGACACAGAGCAACATTAGCATTCATCTCTAGTCACCTGGAGAATCTAAGTCCAATATTTACTCTGCCTTTAGCTCTGGTTTGGTCTCCAACAACTCCTGAAAATATAAATAATAAAATATAAAATATCTGTCTCCTAAGCTGCTAAATGCTAAGCTGTTCACCAGCTAGTCACTAACTTTGTCTGTCTGCTGTTTGGTGCTGGGTAGCTAGCATATAGCGGGTTTTCATCAGAGCTTTTTCACTGAAAAAAAAAAAGCAGCATTGTGTGTTAGCATGTCAAAAAACCCTCAAAGTTTCACAATTAGAGCAGAAAAGTAAAACAGTGAGCTAATAGCAGCTAACAAGCTCCATAGAGCTGAGAGAACAGCAGAGTTTGCTAATAATTCTCTGTGGGTTTGCCACATTGATTAGTCAGTGTTTAATACCGCTAATTCATCAGTTTCCTGTTTGACATCAATTAAAGCAAATAAGTGACAACTTGCCCATGGTTAAATGATAAGATATAAATACATACTACTGCAGGTGACAGACTAAAAATGTATTAGAGGGCAACATGAAACTAGTCAACACCATGTCAGATAACAAATCAAACAGAAAGAAAAGACAGAAGACAGTATGCAAATCATCAGGTTTTTTGCACGGCATGAAAGACAATAAACTGGGGGGGAGTGACGGAAAGTTCAACGGGTGCCTGCAGTTCATTATGAGGACAGGTTTGACAGAAAGCTACAGCATGCAAAACATCAGTATACAACTTTTATAGGACTGGTTTTTATTATACTGACTGGAAAAAAAAAAAAAGAGTGTTAGGTTCTCAGGGCTCAACAGTAACGGCCTGTAGAAGATAAACACACACACACACACACAAAAAAGCTTTTCTTATGATAATGATAGCCTCATACTGTAGAATATGCCATAAGACAGCAGAATGGAAACTGAGTCAGCCAAACCTGAACAAAACTTAAAAAAAAAAAAACAACTAATAATAATAATAATAATAGGTCAAATGGACAATGAAAGCAGCTATGTCACTTCCATTGACCAAATGAAGAGGAGATAGAAAAAATATTTCTAGCTGTAGAAAAAATGACAATGAAGCAAAATATACAGGAAGTGGATACCAGAACATTAATACCTGGAAAATATAATAGGTCCCATTTTCTAATAAGGCAACTTTTATAAGGGGTCTAAAAGTTGTAACTAATAGCTTTATTTTTGGTTAATAAATCATTCACTTATGCTTTATTGATCAGTTACTAGGAATTAATAAAAACACATTTCTCTGGCTGGTGTATGACCACTTACTTTAAAGCTGCAAATGACTGCATGTAATGTGAAAGGTGTTGGTCATAGCTATGAATCCAGAGAGTTAGCACCAGAATCTGCAGTTTCTTACAGGTTTATAGTGTGTTTTAGTGTCAAGAGCCCACCATACACTACCTGCCCAACAGCTAACAGCAGACAGGCAAACATAGTGGAACATTTAGCAGCTAAAGAGACATATTTCCTTCAGGAGTTGGTGGAGACCAAATCAGAGTGTAAATCATCAACTGCAGGCTTGTAGTGCTGTAAAAACCCTTCATTAATTGCTCGCTAAAATGTATAATTACATAATTTCTAATGGCCTTTTAGAATGTGAGAAATATGAGGAGAGTTAACACATTTGGGAGTTTTTACAACCTGCCAAATGTTCTTGTTAATGGCTTATAAGTGATCAAGAGGCATTAGTAATAAGTCATGAGTAATGCCAGTAGTTATTTATAAGGAGGTGCCTTATTAGAAAGTGTACCATTATACCATATATCCTACCATATGTACCATAAAATGATATATATTGTATATACATGTCGTTTGCCCATCTACAGCCCTAACACCGTAGAAGCGTTTTCTATTTAACTCTCTTATCGACAAGATGATATTATTTGTTTGCCTTCCAAAACTTTTAATAAAAATCTGAAAAATAAATCTGTTTTTTGATGTGTCAACGCTCTGGTCAAGTTTTGCTTAGATTTGTCGCTCTATAACATCACCTGACTTCCTCTTTTGCATTCCGTCATAATTAGTTCGTTAGAGGGCTTTGTCACTTGAACGTAAACACATGTCACTTTGGGGCACTTGCTCAAACGACTGGTGCTGTTGTTTTTCTTGGTAGGACACCTTGGCATCTTTCAATACATCATAGCATTATATGTATCAAAACAACAAAACTACAGCTTCAAAATGACCAGAGACAACATAAATCAGTTCATATTTATAAAGCAAAAAATGTAATCATTCCACCTGAATGTTAATATACTGCCATTGAATTCCATTCAACAAGTTAAATTATTTTGTATTAAAACTTGCACATCCCCTAGAGGTACTTATCTTATTACTGTGGATTAGTGTCATATCTTATTTGTATTTTGTTGACTTCTCCTTGTTTTTTAAATAAACATGTCCATTGTAGTCAATTAGCTGAATCAACCATCTGCATGTTTTCTGTAACACAATGTGACTTTTAATTAGACTGTATTCATTGTTGTTCAGTGTGAAGCCTATCCAGTGTTTATGTGCACAGGCATCTGGACGTGCAGTTGGGGGATGATTACTGTATGTTTGATTTGCTGGACCACGTTAGTTTCTAATATAGCTGACAATATCAACAAGATATGTATGTCATGCAAATGTATTTACACACAAACTGAACAAATAGTCATTATTGATAATGTAGCCTTGTGTGGCTTTAAACCCAATAATTTCCTTCCTCTATAATGACAAATCTCTCCTCATACTCTGTATCATAGACAAGAGTCAATATTTGCAGAAGTGACTGCAGACAGAGAGACAGCACGTCCTGCGTGTTTCACACAGCACATATACTCCTATATCACCAACTAAAGGACCTCAGGGGACAGTTATACAACCAGGCCACACGAGGACACACACACATACATTACATATACATATATTTAATATTCTTTAATATCTTATTGTCAGTTTTATAGTTGCGATTCTTGACCTGCAGTACTTGCTTTATGTTTCTTTATATTTCTACTATGTTTATTCAAATTCCTTCATTCCTTATGTGTAAACCTACAGTACTTGGCATTAAAGCAGATTCTGATTCTGACATAAGCACTGATGTATAGGAAAGTTCATAAAAGAAATCAGGACATTCAGTTACGTTAAAACAACACTCACAGAAGCTGATCTTCACATCCATGGGTATAATACACATCCACACAATACTTGTGCATGGGTGAGGAAAGACTTATGTATACTGTGCAGAATTCTCCTAACTATCACACACACACACACACACACACACACACCAGCCCGCTTGTCACAATGACAGCACAGTATGGGTGACCTTGGATGACGTAAGGTTTGCCAGAAGCTGAGCCAAGACCGGGACAGAAAGAAGGGTAGGGAGGAGGCAGCAGCATGGCAGACAGATGAGAGGGGAGGAGAGGCAGAGGAGCCAAAGTATGAAGAGAAAAAAAAAGGGTTGGACAGAGACATGAGGGAGTCATCGAGCAGGAGGAAGCTGAGAAGGAATAAATAATGAGAAGGAGAGGGAAGAAGGAGAGGATGAGGTGGAAGAGCACGGAGGAGGAAAGCGAAGGTATGAAAAGCTATGTATATGGATAAGCTGGAAACGTCTTCCTATGGTTGCATAGCAACCATATGAAAGTCATGAAAACTGAACTGGTTAAGGAGTGACAAAGGAGTAACAAAGAAGGGAGGCTTAAGGGATGGGGAGATGAAACAATGAGAGACGGAGGAAATAACTTTTGAGGGGAGAGAAGTTATAAAAAGAAAGGTAGAGAAAAATGAGAGCTGACAACTGATTATTTATGAACAACACTATTTGAGGCTTGCAGGAAAATGTCTTCTCCTTTAGCTTCTAGCTATTGTTTACTCTTTGTCAAGCGTAAAAAATGCCTTTGAATAATCTTAGAACCTCTCACATTGACACTCATCTATTATTTTGGATCAAATTTGATTGACGCTCTTTAGATAAAGCAATTTAAGTCACGTCAAATGAAGATGAATGCCCCTAAGTAATGTAACTGATATAGTGTGGCAGTGATCTTCCGGAACGCATGGTATTCTTTTGATCAAGGTTGGGTGAGCCATAACACTTTCAATTCCACTCAAGGCAGCATTTACTTTCTTCACTGTTCAGCACATATTGTACAGCCAAGGAAATAAACAGTCACAAAAATTCTCACTGGAAAGTGTTCAAGCTGCATGGATGTTTTTTTGACACTATGTTTTTTACTAACATTGTGGTGCCCAAACTTTTTCTGTCTGGGTATACATTTTTTATGCCCCACAAATCTCCCAACACACACGACTATGCACACTGATCTGAGCTTTCGGTTTGTGTTTGTTAACAAGGCCACCAGAGTCAATGGAACAGTGTGCAGATTCTGCTTTGTTCAGTCTCTCCCTACATGAAGACCTAAAAAATATCATGTTTAAATTATTTTTTTTTTTCAAGCTTCAGGATTTAATCGATTTTTTTCATCCATCCATTTTTTTCATCCATCCATGGAAGAAAAAAAATCGATTCAAATCCTGAAGATAATTGAGATTATATTTGTTGGCCATATCACCCAGCCCTACCTCCTTAATATAATGAATATGCAATAGTGTCTGAAATTAACACAAACCTGAAACTGACTCAAAACTAACTTTTAAAAGTGGTTGTCAGGCTGGCAACCAGGCATCAGCTTTTGGTTGTCAAAACTGAAAATATGGTTGCCATTTTTAGGCACCTTATATTTTGAGTAATTAAGATACTATGCAGTTATATGTCAAGCTTAATTACAGTAATCGAACCAAAGTTTGTTTTATCTGATACTTTCAGAATTTGAATCTTTAGTGGTGTCAGTTAACGTGTCCACCCTCAACTATTGGTATACAAAATACCAGCATTCGTTTGTGATGTTGACGGTTTAGTCGAACTTCACCCCACAGTCAAACAACTTAATTTGCCATTGTCTCTAAAAAAAGATGCCTGTACACGCACGCGAGTCAACGCACATACAGCGTTGTCTGCGTCCGGTTCCGACTGTAACAGCAATATTTAAATATCACTAATGCAACAAATATTAAAAATGTATTTATTTCCCAACTAAGATGGTCCATTGTTATCCAAATAACAAACCGTGGGTAACAAAAGACATCAAAGACATCCTGAATGCCAAGAGGAGGGCCTTTACCGATGGTAATAGGGAGGAGGTGAGGGAAATCCAGGCTGACCTGAAGGTGAAGATCAGGGAGGTCAAGGAGAAGTACAGGAGGAAGCTAGAGTGGAAATTCCAGCAGAACAGCATGAGAGAGGTCTGGAGCAGCATGAAGAGCATCACTGGCTTCAGACCGACTGGCAGCAGAGGAGTTGAAGGCAGCTTGGACAGGGTCAATGAACTTAATCTGTTCTTTAACAGATTCGACCCACCGGCTCCTGCTCAACCCCCCTCTAACTCAGCTGCTGTCTGCCCTCAGACTCCTCTGAGTCCACTGCTCCCCCCTCCTCCATCTTCCTGGGAGAGTCCTACTCCCCCCTCAACTGGCTCTCAGGCTAACGGCCCTCTCCAGACTGACTATTCACCCCCTCCCCCGACAAAGTCTAAGGAGCTGGTTGTAGATCTACGAAGGGCCAAGGCACCAGTGACCCCGGTTTCCATCCAGGGGGTCAGTGTGGACATTTTAGAGGATTACAAGTACTTGGGAGTACACATGGAAAATAAACTGGACTGGGCTAAGAACACTCAAGCGCTTTACAGGAAGGGTCAGAGCCGCCTCTATATTCTGAGGAGGCTGAGGTCATTCAATGCCTGACAATGCTGTCAGGCGGCTATGCTATTGTTAGACTATCGTCTGTGTCAGTACAAAAGTTTTCTGCTCAGTCGAGACTTTCTTGGTTTCCACAATTACTCTTTAAATTATGGGAACTCCAATTCTGCAGAGTGAAACCTCACTTCAGAGTTGCTGCTTTGTAAATTGCCCCAGAAAGTCCGCCATTGCCTCCTGTACTCTAGTCCAGACGAGGCGGCAGGCTCATGGGAATCGACGGCCTGGGAGATGAACGGATGGGTTTGTGGGTAAATGGCGTGGTGGGTAAACAAGACAGATATGAACTGTTAGGACGGGCGGCCTAACAAACGGCAGACTTTTTTGATGCGTTGCCAAGTGTTGCAGGCTAGCGACGGACACTCTCGGACAGCCTGACCACTTCCCTGTGTATGTCACTGGGTGTCTCGAAAAGAGTAGCTGCAGGATACCGATAAACTACGCTGTGTCTCTTTGAAGTGTTGTTTTTTCTTCGGACATGCGCAAGTAGAAAAAAAAAAATACTGGGAGAATCGTCGATCCTGCTTTTGATTTTGAAGCTTGAAATCAAAAAGTGTTTGCAACTGAACTGCAACCAAAGGCCAAGAATTTGTTGCCAATGGCAACCATTACTGTCGAGCCATGGTAGGTACCATTTTATTGAAAAGGGTCAGGTGATTTAACTCAGTGCTGTCATTCAAAGTACTAACACCCCAGCAAGCACCCAACTAATATTAGGTCAGCAGCGGATTTTTGTCAGCATGCTGACCAGCGCGCAGGTGTATCTTCTGCAGGTCGGCCCGCTGTACAAACTGATAATGATGGCTTGCCGCACAGGACACACACAACTTTCTTTTTTTGAAGAAAGCCACTTGAGGACCTTTGACAGTTAGATAATGGCCCTGGGCTTACTGACTACACGGAGAAGCATTACAAATAAGGTAACACAAATTGAGAGGAAAAATTTAAATGTAAAAATAACAAAATTAAATAATTAATATAAAACAGATGAAGGGAAGTGGGGTGACTTGTATTCTTAGTGTATTCTTAGACCCCCAGTTTGGGAACCACTGTGTTAACATATGCAGTGAAATGCAGGAGAGCAGTGCTGCAACATTAGCAGGATGAGGTGGACAAACACAGTAAAGTTCAGTAAAGAAAGGATCAGCTTTATTTTAACAGATATCGATCCATTCAAATATGCCTGGATCAGCCAGATACGGATCCTTTGGATTGGCTCATGACATCCCTAGTCATTAGGACACCCCCACACTGCATTGATTAAGTGCCCAGTAACACCTGAATTTATGATTTTTATCTGAATGTTTTGTGGCAGTAAATCTGTACAGTGTTTTCACTTTACTGTAAGTTCAACTTTGGTGGACTTAGACATGCAAATTTGTGCCATCAACCAATAGCAAACTGTCTAACACTGGAGAGACCAAAATGGAGGAAGCCAACCTTTTGACTTATTCAATTTTATTCAGTTCATCTCCAGCAGAATGAAAAATTGCCATGAAAACATCTGCTGCATAGTTTTGCATTTATTCAGAGTTCAAAAACTGGAAATCTGTTGCCATAAAACCATGTATTAAAATGAAGATTATATGGTATTCCAGTACATAGACATGCCATTTGCCGATCCTATTATCATTGTGAAAAAGTGAGCTGAAGGCAAACAGGAACAGTCACAGTCATTAGTCTCATTACCTAGTCATTAAAATGTACTCACTGCACTGATGTCATTAATTCAGTGCAATACACTGTTTAGCTTGCTGTCGCAGACTAACAATAAAAATCTCAACAACATCTTCAGCAGAGACTCAATCAGCAGCATGGCAGCACTGTTTTAAATGTCATCACCCCTTTTGAGTTGTTCCTCCTGGTTCAGAGACGTTTACAACTAGATGTGTTCCTTCCTTCTCAGCAGCTGTTGGACATTAAGCTACCATTAAAACTACATTGGGGGAATGCATCTATTTGAAAATCTGAGCACATTGAATCTTGAACTTGTACCTTGAATATCTATGTCAACATCTGTTCAACAGTTGCTAAGGAAGACCGAAGTCATTCCCATTCCCAACCCAGATTTTACCAGCCACTACGGGGAAATCGAAGCGCTCTGGTCACATGTCCACTTCTCCACCTCCTGTTATGTCCACTTTCTTTCATCCACTCACTCTCTGAAAAATCCTATTCGGCAACAGATTCAGCACATTCAAACGTTTGTCTTTTCAAGAGGTCAGTGACCAACTTAGCAAGTCTATACCCAGTTTTCTGGGCAGACACTTATTATCTCCACCAGGCGTAACCATGGAGGGGAGCATGTGTGTATCTGTCTGCAGCTAATATGGCATACGACTGGACCCGTCAGGTGTCAGTCACAGCCCATAATTTAGACTGAACAAAACAAGTCTAATTAACAACCACGTTGCTGCTTTGGTGAGTTGCAAGAGGTTTATGCTATTTTAACGGCACAAAACATTTAAATCACAAATGTCTGAACTATTTCCACTGAATTCAGTTAATTAACAATTCGCTAAACCCCTCCTCTAAACAGCAATTGTCCAATCACATCTTAGCAAACTTAAATAGGCACGACAGGCCTGTCAAGCTTTGGATTTCTCCACATGTTGACGCAATGTGTATGTTGATCAATACACAGTAGTAACTGAGCATTACTTCCAAGGACAAGTAGCACGCCATTAACAACATCAGTATTTAGAGTTACAAGTTACATTAATAAAAAGCAGTATTAGTAAAAGCTAGTCCTGAATGCGTTTTCAGAGTTTATAGCGGCTCTGTACCAATCTCTTGGATTTGGAGAAGTTTACACTCTTTATTTCCATGTCTTCTACATGGATCATCTGGTCAGGATGCTAACCTTTTTCCTGCGACATGTATCTTTAGTCTCATTCTTTTAGCAGGATATCATTTACGTAGTCATCAATTGCACATTTAAGATCACTTTCACAGAGTTCTCGCTTTTAAAATGAGTCTGTTGGAAACATTAACAAATTCAGCGAAGGCAGTGTTTTCAACCAACTCAAGTAACATTAGCTTAATTAGCTGGTGGGGTCTTAAATTCTACTGCACATAACCACATTGTATAAGAGGTTTCATTACTAACTCACAAAACAAGCCATGGGGAACACAGTATGGAGGCTATGCTGGTTTTAGTGGAATTACACTTTCTGATGATGACATGGGTCTAAACTTTGTCAACATCCCACAAGTTAAAACTAAAAAAGAACTCTCACAAAATGTGATAACATTGCAGGGAAAATCATTTCAGAAGTCAAACCCAAATTGATATTCACAGGCAAATGTTTTTTTGGTTTTTTTACGTGACTACATGTCTAAGTTGCGCACTCATGCTTGAGGACATATGGGTTGTGTGCATGCATTAGAACTTGAAAGTCAGGGTAATTGAAGGGTGTCCCTCCCCTACAAAAAGAACATATGGCAGGGCTCCAGACTGCGACCATTAAGCCTTTATTCAGACTGCAGGCAAATCAGATTTGCTTCTCATATCAGATCTCTTGTTCTCTGTGTTGTCCTCCATACCACTCTGCTAGTAGCAGCATGGATTCTGCTCAGCCACTGATGCATTTCTGTCACTCTGGATTTGGAGTTGTTGCTGTGTGTCACATTGCGAGTGACACAAAAGACACTTTGAAATCAGATTTGAACGGCCAGAGCGTCTGGACTAAGATGTATCTGTAGAAATCTGATTGGAATGAATCGCATTTCAAACCACCTCCAAATGTGGCTTGGATCCGATTAGCAAAAATCGCATTTCATGTGGTTTTTGGCTGTCCAGACTTTCTAAAATCAATCTGGATACAATCTGGATATGCCAAAAAACGGATTTGGGCTGGCACTCTGAACAAGGCCTTAGTCGCAATTTGCGACCATTTTGGAGACAGTGCTACTAAATTTTATAACTAGGAGCACCAGCGCAACTTGCAAATATACCCCGCGTTTTTGCTTTTGCTTTTTAAAATCATCGTATATAATGTGAAACACCAGGAGCGAGAATCTGTGTGTGTGTGTGTGTGTGTGTGTGTATGACCCTATACAATGTCCTATACGCTCACTACGCAAGATGTGTATAGGGCAATTAGTACCCCATATACCCATAGTATAGCCAAAATACAAGGTCCACATCTCACATTCTAAATTTACAATTCCATTGAATATATGAACTGTGTTATGTTTGTGATTGTCGATGTGTTGTCTTTTGTCATTGATGCTGCCTTTAATCTAACCATTTTCAGGAACAGTGCCTCAATTGCGTCTGTTTCATGTTTTCATCCTTCACCTCTGATTTGTAAGTAAAAGAAGGCTTCTATATTGGAGTCCTAAGTTCTAAGACTCAAAAGCAGTTGTAAAGTCCAAACGAATAAGTATAAGAAGACTGTCGCTTAAGTACTACGCCTGTGTTATAAATGTTAATTTTCTATACATTGTGAATCCATAACTTGCAAGTGTTTTTGTGGTAGCCTATCTACCATATGCACCGCTGTCATCACCATCAGTTTATTGGCCCTGAGCGGTGGAAAATAAATCAATAACAATAGTAGTAACATACTCATCGCGTTATGTTTTGAACATTCCTGATGCACATGATGCAACTCACCAACCCTTACTGTTGGATGAGGGCTTGAGCATCAACTGGTTCAGGTGTGCTGGAGCAGAGAGAAGTGGAAAATGGGCAGTAGGGGTGTCTGAAGGTCTGGAGTTGGGAATCCAGGGTCTAGGCTATTATTATTATTATTATTATTATTATTATTATTATTATTATTATTATCATTACCAAGCTTTTTAATAAAATCATTATTTAACTATAGCAACTCTTTAAGCTTTTTGGGCGTTATCTATGGTAATAATAATGGTCCAAAATGATGTAAGATTGCATAGTCGTTCCCCCCCCCAACCCCAAAGGCTGCACAGCACCTAGGGAAAACCCCGGTAAACAGTAGGAACTTTGATTCAAATTGCAGCAATCAGGTGCTAATGGGTTTGAAGTGGATTAATCATCTCCATGAGCATGTGTTGCACCCACTGCTGACAATACAGACCACTGCTGTGCCTGAGTACAGTCTCATAGAGCTGCTAGCATGGCTGTTAACTCTTTTTGTTAAGTCTTTTTGTGCATCTGATGCCTCCCGGTCTAACTTCTCTAGCTTTTATGCTTGTGATCATTCAAAATCAATTCACATAAGAATCACCATTCTTACCATCTATTATTCTGAATTGATTCACAATTGCCAATATCGATTTTTGTACGTTGTTAAAACGGTTATGCTGACGGAATGAAAATGGAACTCAACAGCAAGAGCACAGTGGAGTGGAGCACAGAACTGTTGTTGTAAAACCTTATGTAGATGCTTGTACCTTCCCCTGTCTAAAGCCTCAAGCTCAAATGTCTTTTAATGTTGATAAGTTATGTAATCTACTTCCAGACAAGTCTTAAAGAGTCAGATGAAGAGAGATCGACAAAAGCGAAAAAGGAAGGGAGACATGAAGCTAAAAGCTCACTTTTTTCAATGTGCTAATGGTTTCAATGTGCTTATCTTCTAAATGAGGAAAAGGAGGAGGACAGAAACACTCAGTCTCATGCTTTGACTGAGAACCTGAGATTAGACTCCCTGACCAGCAGTTAGATTTATCAACTTTTATGGGGCAGCCCAGCAAAACGCTACTGAGATGGACATATTAAAAGGCAGTTCTGTCAATTTAAGAAACAGCAAACCCTTCAGATATTCTCAAACCACAATAGTGAGCTACAACCTTTCGTTTCCACTGTTCCGAGTCTCTTGTGACTGTAAATCATTTATATGGGAGCCAGATGTGTGGCTCTGTTGTGGCGTTTGGCAGCTGTTTCCAATTTCACAAGCTACAAAGAGGATGGATCAGGATCACAAGAATCAGAGAAATGCCTAAAACCACGAGAATCGCTGTTGAGGATTCATATCCTAGAGAAGTGGACAGACGTAGAAGTGTTCAACACTTTTTCAATCACAATAATTTCTGACTGTTTGATATCTTTGTCATACAGACATGTAAATTAGCTATTTATCTACCAGTTGAAGTAAACATAATATGTCATAAATTTTCAGATTTTTACCAGCCAGCATGAATAGTGAGGAGCTGTGCAGAGCCGATTATGGTTGGTTCACTCAGAAAAAGTTTCAGAATTTACACGGTGTCATTTCAAAGTTGGATGACATCGACATAAAAGGTTGGTGGCACTAATTCTCCAGTCAGGTGCCATTAAACCATTGCAGTAGAAGAGGGTGCAACAAGATGAGCTCAATTTAAACCTCAAACGAACGGAAATGATGTGGAAAACATGATGGAAATATAACATTTATGTTGTTTTCATGTATTAATGAGGAAGGTTACAGTCTCCTCTCAGATCTGATGTTTTTGTCTGCTGCAATTTTTCATCTTTCATTTTTTTATGTAAATAAAAACAAACATGTTTTTATGCGCAAATTGAAAATTACCATAAAAACAGGTGGATGGAAACGCACTTAATGTCTCCACTACAATACTTACACCTGACAGCAATTCTTCAGTCCAAGTCGCAGCATCACTGTTCCCGTTAGGAGTGATATTTACTGCAGATTCAGGTGTACAGCACTAAGTACTTAAAACTCGCTCATTAAGATTTCTTAAATTAGTCTCTTAAATTAAAAGGCTCATGGCCCAGGAATATTTTTTTTTCTCCATGTGGCCCCTGGTAGGGTTGGGCGATGTCTACCGAATTGGCATATGGCATTGTCCTCAGTGAAACGTTGCGATGGACAATGATACCGCCTTCTTATGGGCTACTCCTACTCCTAAGGTACTATACTTAATAATAATAATTGTATTATTTTAACACCCAGGATGTGACAATAAATCAGCAAGAGTTTCCTCTAGTCATTACAATATTAATAATTAATTGATCATGTTTTTCCTAAACATGAAATATTCTCAGTTAAATGTGCAGGGCGAGACATGGTGGGAAAAAAAAAAGGTTAATAACAATATGACGATTAGGAATTATTTGTTTAAGACAGGTGCAGCACTTTTCTTCATGTTTGGTAGGCGTAGTAGTCCGACTCCTACCTTTTTGAAATTTAGGTTCCTAGAAGAGAACGAAGTTCGCTCTGTAGGTAAGTTTTAATCCTCAGTTTTGCAATACAAATAAAAACTCACCCGCTGATTTACTAAGGCAGGCGCTACCAGGTAGATTTAAATATAATTTTTATGTTTGCGCCTAAATTAAAACATGCCTACCTGTAGCCAGAGTGCTGCTGTGCCTCAGAGTGAACTACCCTGCCTATCCATTTCTGAAAACTTGAGAAAAAAATAGATTAGATAGAAACTAGATTCAAACTAACTGACTTATGTAGGTTAATGCATTTTTTGCCTTTGGGTCTATCGTGTACTCACATGTGCGTGTAGGGCTCGCAACCAAAATTATTTATGCAACATTTAAAAGGACTCTATAATTTAAGCTGAGGGGAGAGTTTGCATCTTATAGTACATGTTCAGTGGCTCTGAAAGGGTTGAATACCCACTGGCCTATAAAGGCATTTAATTGAGTGACTGAACTGAGTGCATGGATACAACTTTTTCTTATCAGAACAACTCTCAATTGCTGCACTGTAGCCAAATAATGAAGAAAATTGAACTTTATAGAGCTGAACTTGTAATTTCATGGTGTATCATAGACTATGCTTAAACTTCATTCTTTCCTTTTCATTTCTGAATTAATGATAATCGTTTGTCGTTTTCTTTAAGCATTAATACCAAACATTTGCGGTTTCTAGCATCTCAAACGTGAGGTTTTGATGCTTTTCTGAAGACAACACCTTGGTCTGTGGGAAATTATTTTGGGCATTTTTCACTATTTTCTGACATTTTATAGACAAAACAATCTAAAAACGAATTGGCAAATGACTGGATAATGAAAATAGTCGTAAGTTGCAGCTGTAGGTGGGTGAAAAAAAATCAATTTACATAAGAATCACGATTCTCATCTTCTACAGTTCTGAATTGATTCACAAATGTCAAAAATAGTTAGTTAATAATTAAATTGTGTCGATGGAACAAAGAAGGAGGGACTCACTGTGCAAGAGCACAGTGCAGCATCCAGGTGATGTACAGCGAGCATTCAGTAATGAACAGCGATTCAATAACTTAATTATTACCTTTGCAAGTGGAAGGTCTTTTGTGAAGACTTCGTACCCAATCACACACATCACAGACAGCAGGTTAAATCAGCAGTAGATAATTAACAGTTAAATAGTTAATTAATAGTTCGATTCCTTAATGGTTAGAATGAAAATGGCTGTTGTCTGGTTGCTTTTCGCTAGCTGGTGTTTGTACTCCTTTGTGCCAAAGCTGGTGAGGAAAAAGAAATCTCTACGACCACGAGTGAACTGTGCATTTTTGTAGTTCAACAACAGGAGCGGGGACTCTAGAAATGACCTAGTTGATGACATATCAATTTCAGGAGAATCTCCCAGTCCAACGTTCATGCATATCATATCATATCATATCAATAATTTAAGCTGATCAGCTTAATAGCTCTGAATCAGGACCTTCAGTATTAAGAGCAAGGCGCTTGTGCAGAATACGGTACAGCAACGAGGTTAGACCTGTTGTGTCTAATCAGTATTTCATATCTTTTCTGCTCATCTAATTTTCAGGTTGTAGCTGCAGGTTGAGAATATTAACTAGGCTGACACTAAAAACTGCATTCTGCCCTCTCAGCTGAGAAAAGATGATTAGAGAGCTTTGAGTTTGAGTTATTTATAACTTAGTTACCTGAAAATGTTGAAAGCACACACTATTTAGATTTGTTAAGGTATTCAAAAGGATTCAGATTCGATGAGCGGACTCTGTACTGGATTCAGATTTGATAAAATACTATCGAATCCCAACCCTGCCAGACTACAATATTACCATTTATTTCAACCCGCAGCATCATTCTCATACACTGTTTATGGTTCATGATCTCTCTGCTCAGCATTTATTTATTACACACACATCAGAACCATGACATCACATCCTTTTTCAGTGCTGGGTGCAGGACAGTTCTGTTGCACTGACCCGAAGTAATATGACCGTACCTTAACCCCACCAATGTCAGCCAGTCATTCCAGTTTCTCTTTGTTCAGTCAATCCTAGTGTGCCTTAGAGGGGCAGTTAGTGCGGCCAGTGACTATGTCTGCATGACTACGATGCATCAATTTCTTCACAAAGCATGAACCACCACTAACACTTGCACAGCCGTGCTGCTGTGGGAAGAAGGTGAGTGAACTTAGATTTGCTTGTTAATTCTGATGTTAGTATTCCAAATATAACAGGCACGCCATGTGGTGCGGCTCCATCCAGCCTTTGGTTGCTCCCACCGATTCAGATCTGTGTCACAGAAATTTGAACAGCGTGAACACAGCCGTTACCAAGGAGCTACTGAACATGTGTCGTATATTTGCATTAAGGGAACTCATAAGTGTGAAAATAATTTGGGCTGGGCGAGACGTAAAGTTATATCAAGTCACATTACATCATGTAACATCCCGTCACATCAGAGCGCCAAGAGCGTCTGTCTGCCACTCCCCCCGCTGCACTGATCTCTCTGCTCTGCTTTCCCCGCATTCACTCAGCAGGGGTAATAAGGCCATACAACCATTATCCATTGTCTGTACATTTCTCTAACAACAGGGGAGCTACCACTTTACAGTCAACACACACACACACTTGTACTGCACTGCTAATTTAAAGACAGTGGGGATTGGTAAAAATCCTTTGGTGCTCATGTATAACAAATACAAGGCAGTCAAAGGATGATTAAGTCATACAATACATGTGCCTCTCTGTCATCTTTAGTGACATTTACTATGTCAAATTTACTGTCATCTAACATTTTCTATTACTGCCCCCAGTAATAATTAAGTATATTGTTCAGTTGTAAAATATTCTGCCTAATGTCGTTCTCATAGCTTCATCATATCACAACTATTTTTTCATCAAATTTAAGGGATCCTTGCCAAAACAAAGTGTTTGCATATGTTATGTGACAGAAACATCTGGAAAGGGTTTGAATTTTCTATTTGTTATACTAGTTAACAGACAAAAGAGCAAACTTATTACATAAAAGTAGTAATGCAACAGATGTGGAAGATGTGTAGAGGCTTTTAGTTAAAGCTAATTTAAAACCATTCATCATTCTGACCAATACGAAAGTTGTTTTTTATGCCTACTAAGCGCCAACTAAATGACTTATTGACTTGATTAGTAACAAGACTGATGGTCTATAGCCACGCTAGCAGCTCTGAGAGGCTGTATTTAGGCACAGCGGTGCTTTGAGCTAAATGCTAACATCAGCATACTAACATGTTCACAATGACAATGTTAACATGCTGTTGTTTAACAGGTACACTGTTTATCATGTTCACCATCTTAGTTTTGGTTGTTAGCGTGCCAACATTGCTAGTTAGCACTAAACACAAAGTACAGCCGAGCCTGACGCCAGAGACACACAGGAGGCGGAAGCAACGCAAAGCGCCACGCTGGGTAATTTCTTAAGTAGCCTGGCTGTTCAGACCAGAAGCGCATTTTTCCGCGCTGCTCTGTCTGAACAGCCCAACTGGTTAACATGGGCGCCGAAAGGCATCCTGTGTGTCCCCACTGATGGGAATTTCATGATGCCACTAGAGGAAAAGTAAGGGAATCATCAAAGTGGTTGAGATATTTCAGTGTGGACCAAAGTGGTGGGTAGAGAGAACAATGGCATCAACACAACCATGCCGCTAGTGTGGCTAAAATTGAGTTAAGAATTGAAATAGCTGGTTTCAAAATCACCACCAGTCAATCATCATGACTCACTTGCAGAATGACTAGATGTAAAACATCAGCCCCTTATTTGGAAATGAAAGGCAACTAGATGCATTCAGAGGCTAATCAGATATTCAACATAGCATTGTCCACATACTGCAAAAACATGTCAGCCTGAGCAAGTTATTTATGCTGCGATAGATACTGTATGACAAGATTTCTCAACACATTGAAAAGGCCAATAAGCTCATGTCAAAGCATGTCTCAGTATCTAATTCAAAAGATCTGAGGAGTATGTGAATCTCCCTGAAGAGTCCCCTATTTTTTTAAGCACACAGCCTAAAGGCTTCTCCTGTCTGCTGACTAAGAAGAACAGCCCTCTTGTTCTTTTCCTACCTTGCTGCTGCATGCTGTGCCCTGCAGGCATGACACAATTATCCCACTGACTAATAAAATGCTGACTTCACTTAACGTTTCTGCCTGAAATAACCCATCTTACAGAAGACTGTGTCACAGCTATAGAAAATTAGCTGCATCATATGACACTGGCGAGAATTTGTGTGTGACTGAATGCCATTTTCACTGTTTTTATTGAACCTGTTTTTCCAGCTTTTTCTTATTACTACATGTGATTTCACAGCTGAGCTGTCAGAAATATACTGCAGAATTTCCCTTTACATCAAGTAATATGGTTGTAGTATTTCTCCATGATTACCTGTATGTTAATCATTTTAATTAGCTTTTCCACCGTGCTAAGATTTAAAAAGTTACAGAAAAACACTGTTTTGCTGTAATTTGTGGCATTCAAAATATAAGTGACTTAAATTAAAAAAAACATCTGTGCAGTAAAGCAAGTGATTTACATTAGCCGCTCTGGTGAATTCTTTTAGGGCAGAAGTTTAAGAGAACAGGCTTTGGTAACTGGTCAACCTATCACCACATTCACTACAATCCGCTATGACGATGAAAAGAAGAGGACCAACCTGGTGCTATGAAGACGGAGGCCTGTCTTCCTCATTGACACAAACATCAGATGGCGTCTTCTTTGAAACAGATGTACACCAGTCTGGAAAATCTGAAACAATATGAAAAAATAACCTTCTGTTTTTATATTCTTGAAAATGTGACATTTTGACATGACATTTGTCTGGTTAATATGCTCAATCTTGTCAAGAAAAAAAAAACATTACTATCATTTTTATGTTTGAAAAAATAGGAAGTGGCCTTTGTCTTTCTGCAGTTCGAAAACACCAACAAAGTGATGAGTCTTTCTCGGCCTAGGTGGTCAACTCACGCCACTGTCGCCAAATGCTTGCTCATGGTGGGATTTGTTGGGTCTCTGAAATTAATATTATAAAGAGTACGGTTTAGACCTGCGCTATAGGAAAAGCGCAACGTAAGTAACTTCTGTTATGAATCGGCGCTATATAAATAAAATTTAATTGAATTGAAAGTTGATAGCTAGCTAGCTCTATAGAAGCATAAATGACAGTGACAGAAATCT
This sequence comes from Siniperca chuatsi, assembly GCF_020085105.1. Classification (NCBI taxonomy): domain Eukaryota; kingdom Metazoa; phylum Chordata; class Actinopteri; order Centrarchiformes; family Sinipercidae; genus Siniperca; species Siniperca chuatsi. The sequence goes on from NC_058062.1 coordinate 19,694,192, forward strand.
TAATCACAATATTGGTCAGAAACATTTGCAATTAAATATTTTCCTTAAATAAGTTAGCCTTACACACGTGGGTTGTCTTAGAAATAGAAACCACTGGAATCTGGGTAGAGCGATTGTGATTTAGATAAACTAAATTAAAAAAGAGACAAAATGTGTTCCCATTTATCCTGCCTCATTATCACTTTAAACTCACCAGGGAACAGCAGCTCTTTCAGCTTTAAATAATTTTGTATAAAATTATGTAAAGCTGGAGAATATATATAGGACAGCAGTGTGTGCGTGTGTGTCTTTGTTATACTTGTTAAGCTGATTTAGCTTAAATGAAAAGGGAGATCTGAATGTTCAGACTCTTTATAAAGAGGGCCAACTTGTGCCTCAAGTCATATCACATGGTATGATATCAGGAAGGATTTCCCAACTTGAATATCTGCTTCTGGCTTTGACCTGGTGAAATGAATGAAATCTCAGAATGCACTTAATCTGCTAACTAGTGAAACGGTGGGTGTTAATGATGTAACGTATGTGACAAGCCACGCAAAACCCCTGACCCGTGGCAAATCCTGCACCAGGACTAAAAAACCTCTAAATTACTAAACAAACATCATGTTGACCTGAAGCTGTGGGCCGAGTTGTTTCCACTCCATTTACTTCCTATGGAGAGTCTTGCCTGAATAGTGCCACTTCTATGTACGTGCCTTAGGCTACTATTTCCTTCTCTCACACTTATTTATCATCAAGCAGAAAAGGCTCTCTTCTGGATTAAGACAGTTAACAAAGAAATCAAAATGCAACAAAACTCCTTTAACTGTAAAATAAATGTCAGAAAATCTGAAAAAAAAAACTGACACTGAATGCCAGATTGGATGGACAGATGGGTCACTAGATAGACAATTACTGTATGTAATTTAGTGCTGAATGTATGGGTTGATAATCTAGTTAATGAAGTAATCAAACAAACAATCAAAAGAAAATGAATCGTCATCAAATCATATATCAGAAAAAAGATTCCAAACATTCACTGGTTCCAACTTCTCAAATATGACCATCTGCTAATTTATATTATTTTTATATCATTGTAAATTAAATATTTTTGTTGTTTTGGACAAGCACCGGGAAATTATGATTGACATTTTTAACTATTTTCTGATATTTTGTGAAATAAACAATTAATATATAAATCTAAACAATAAACAGAATAGTTGAAGATAAAAATATTAGTTGCACCCATATAAATCAACACCAATTTAATAATCCATTAATAATTTAAAGAATGATTCCCTTTTATTTCATCTTGGGCCTTATTTTTTTCTATCGGTTATGATTGCATTGTACCCACCAAATCAATAGCTGAGATCTGGGAACATAACGACATTGCTAAAGAGGCAAGAAACTTGCTCATTCAGACGATCAGACGGGTTGTAAACAGGCCAACAGACTACTTTATTTGGAGGTAAAACCCAAAGTGAGCAACTGTAACGTTGGTAATAATCCTTCATTGCACAGGAAAACTGTGTACGGCCACAACTACCACAAGTACAGTAGGTCAAAGTTGAAACAGGAAGACGGCCTATAAACTATAATAGATGTTTACAACTGTTTGGATTTTAATTTGACCATCTATCAATCACATTCGCCGGTTCCAGCTTCTCAAATGTAAGGATTTGCTGTTTTTCCTCTATTTCATATTGAATATCTTTGGGTTCATTACTGTTGCTTGAACTAAACAAGTAATCTGACGACATCACCTTTGGGCTCTGGGAATATGTCATTTTCTAACATTTTATGGACTAAACAATTCCTAAACAAAAACGAACAAACTAAATGGTTAACTGATTATTTAGACAAAATAATCAACAGATTATTTGCAAACAAAAATATCCCATTGTTGCAGTCGTAATGTAAGGGAACCAAAAATGCAAAAAGTCAGGGGGTGCTAGCTAGTGGTGTAACAGTCTTCAGTACAGAACATTCAGTTCAAACTGTTCAGTATGAACAAAATAATTACTGTCTAATTAGCTTAATACCTTCTAATTAAGTGTACGCCTTAGCATGTGCTAAGTGCTTGCGGCTGGAAAACACAGGGCAACACAAAATGCTTCCAACGTTGTGGATCTACATCTGGAACATGACGTTTACTGCTAATCAGCACACTGATCAAACTGTACAGCAAGTTTATTTATATACACATTAAATAAAAGTTGGGCTTAAATTGCAGCCCAGACGAACACCTACTTTGGGTGAAGAATTCAGTTTGTTTGTCTCCAATTTTAACAGCACACCTATTTTTCAAATACATTGATTTAACCAGATCATACATTTTGCCCTCTATACCACAATGTAGAAGTCTGTAATAGAGCCCTTCATGCCAAATAGAGTTGAAAGCTTTGTTGAAGAACACATTTATTTGGTTGTGGTCTGAAAGGGGGATTGCCGTCTGACAGTGAATGCACTGACATCTATGTCAGTGGTTGAATAGTCTACTACACTAGACCCAAGAGCTAAGGAGTATGTGAAACTCCCTAAAGAGTCACCTCTGAACCTACCATTAACTATGTACTGGTCTAAGGCCCGACAGATATGCACTACCTCCAGTCGAACCAGGTTCGATTCCTGTTCGTCCATTCAGATCTCCAGTTAGAAGCACATTTCCCTGGGCCTGGAAATGGGCGATTTCTGAGTGGAGAGTTTTAAATATGTCTTTTCCAAAATAAGGAGAATCGACTGGGGGTATATAAATAGCGCAGAGATATAGGTCTCTGTCAGTTATGCCCATGCTTTGATCTAATCTTAACCAAATATGCGATTTACCCTGTTTAACTGGTGAGATCTGATGGCAAAGATCTCCTTTATACGACACCAATATCCGCCCCGATGTTTCTGTTAACACAATAACATTAACATCTTTGATAGATTTCAGGAATTCAGGGTTTTCAGTCTTCAGCTCAAAGGGTGGAGTGGAGACCCTGAATATTCCAGCAGCTTATATGAAATGAATGCATTAAAACAATAAAAATTCATCTGTATAGTGAGATAAATATAGAAACACCTACAACTATCTATACATTTACAATACTGAATAATAATATTACATGGATTACATAGAGACATGTACTATTTTCACTAATATATCATTGTACTGAGTAGTACTATTGCTATCGTTCTGTTTCTCAAATGAGAAGGTGTTCTGAGTATGTGTCTTAGCTAAACAGAAGCTGGGTGCACAGGGTGTGCAGCATCTCCCTGATGTCTCCCATCTCAGAGGTAGCAGGGGGAGGGACTATGGCAGTAGGCTGGGCTACAACTGCAGCATAGCTCCGCTGCTGTGGGTGAGGAGGGGAACCGGGGCAGCTTCTGCAGTATGGCTCCACTGCAGTGGGTGGGTAGGGGGACAAGGGCCAGGTGCTGCCATATATCTCTGCTGATGCTATAAAGGTGATTGGTGGGCAGGGGCTAAGGAGAGGGAAGGTTGTGCTTTAAAGTGGTGAGGTTGTGTCCCAGGGCCATGTCTTTGAGGCTATTTGCAAATATCTTCACTCACTCTCTGTGTAAATGGAGTCCATCATAGAGGTCCCAGGTGCCGATGCTTGGGTGGAGGGCCAGGTGGACGTTGGGTAAGGTGGCACATCCTCTTCTGATCTCCATATTAATGTCATGGATGACATGAGGAGGGGTGTCTGAGTATGTGTCTTAGCTGAACAGAAGCTGGGTGCACAGGGTGTGCAGCATCTCCCTGATGTCTCCCATCTCAGAGGTAGCAGGGGGAGGGACTATGGCAGTAGGCTGGGCTACAACTGCAGCATAGCTCCGCTGCTGTGGGTGAGGAGGGGAACCGGGGCAGCTTCTGCAGTATGGCTCCACTGCAGTGGGTGGGTAGGGGGACAAGGGCCAGGTGCTGCCATATATCTCTGCTGATGCTATAAAGGTGATTGGTGGGCAGGGGCTAAGGAGAGGGAAGGTTGTGCTTTAAAGTGGTGAGGTTGTGTCCCAGGGCCATGTCTTTGAGGCTATTTGCAAATATCTTCACTCGCTCTCTGTGTAAATGGAGTCCATCATAGAGGTCCCAGGTGCCGATGCTTGGGTGGAGGGCCAGGTGGACGTTGGGTAAGGTGGCACATCCTCTTCTGATCTCCATATTAATGTCATGGATGACATGAGGAGGGGTGTCTGTCCTAGGCAGCAGGATGGAGACCACAAT